>NC_143082.1:601071-751339 GCF_052426305.1 Pelodiscus sinensis
CGGTGGAGGGGGAGCGAGTAGTCACTCACATCCCTACCATGACTGACAAGCAGAGGCTGAGGGAACTGGGCTTATTTAGTCTGCAGAAGGGAAGAGCCTTCACTTACCTGATGAGAGCTCCAAAGAGGCTGGCGAGAGGCTGTTCTCAGTGGTGAGAGGTGACCGAATAAGAAGCAATGGGCTCACGTTGCAGTGGGGGAGGCCTAGGTTGGATATTAGGAAAAATTATTTTGAGGGCGGTGAGGCACTGCAATGGATTAACTAGGGACATGGTGGAATCTCCATTCCTCAAGTTTTTTAATGCCCGACTTGACAAAGCCCTGGCTGGGACGATTTAGTGGGGGTTGGGCCATGCAGGCCTAGAGAACATAATTTTCATTCTCTACATATAACTTTGCACATATTTCCATACATACATCTCTCAGTGGTTATGATGACCAGTGTGACAGCATTTCATTAGAGACTTTACCCAAAAATATTTTTGGGAACCCTGCACTTCTGTGTACCCTTGTGCCCTCTGCCTCTGGCAACAAGCGGCCCCTGTGTCCCACATTTGGTTACATATGGCTCTTAGCTTGAGCCACTAGGCAATACTAAATTGTAGAAGAGATAAAACTGCCAAGAATGTAGGTCACTCCATGCAACAGAAGCACAAAACCTGTTAAAAAGCCTCACGAAGATTGTTGCCATATTTCTGTCCAAATCTAACAGCATAAGACAACTTGACAGATTTAAAAGCACTTTTATTTTATGCACAAATGTTACATTTGATTACAAACAACTCCGCAGATCTAAAAACTGTGTCCCAGAATGGAAGCTTCACAGTGCTGTGCTACCATCCTAATGTCAGCCAAAATTTGCTAACATGATCTCAGGGCTTTGTAACATCGGGGAAAGATGAGGTAGCATTTAAACTATAGAAGGCACAAGCAGCCATGCACAGCAATGTCACCCAACAAACCAGGAGCAGGATCTGGCTGCTGGCAGCCTGCTAATATTACTCAAATACTATATAATCCCTGAGGTCTATGCTCCAATTATCTGCATACATTTGGACCGCTTCTACACTACAGATTTAGGTCAACACAAGGTGGTTTGTGTCGACATAATTCTGTCTCAGACGACAGTACAATGGTGCTCCCGCCAAAGTAAATTGCCTGCTACAGGAACTTAGTAACGCCACCTCCACTAAGGAGCGTAACACTTAAGTTGACAATAGTTACAATGATGCAGCGTGGGCACAGACACCGTGTTACTTGTTACTTTTGATGGCTCCAGGAGATGTCTCACAATGCTACACGACGACTGCTCTGGTCACTGTTTTGAACTCCACTGTCCAATGCCCCTCGCCCTTTAAAGCCCTGTGAATTTTGGAATTTCCATCTCCTGTTTGCTCAGGAGGGAGACTCGCCTTGAATCGGCCCAGCCGACCATACTGGTTGCATGCAGCAAACATGCCCTGACTTGAGCACACGAGATATGATGGCTCTCCTGGGTCTGTGCAGGCACAGCGCCGCTCCAGGCACAGAAACATGGATCTCCCTGGCCAGGGAGACTCAGGGACATGATGGAAAAGGGGTATAACAGGGAAATGCAGCAGTGCAACATGAAAACCTAGGAACTACAGCAGGCTCACCAGAAGGCATAGGAGGCAAAGTTACTGTGATGCCCAGGTGCAAACATGCTGCTTCTACAAGGAGCTGCATGGCATCCTCAGCGGTGACTCCTCCCCACCCCCTGGGCTCTGCAGATACTTCTGAGAAGTTGGAGTCATGACTGCTGCAGTGAATCCTGACTGGACGAATGAGGGAGAGGGGCGTGGGGGACGGTGGAGTGGTGAGCCCAGACCTCTTCCCCACATGGGAGCTGTCAAGCCAGTCCCTAGGATCCAGCATCAGCAAGTCTTATGCAGGGGAAAGAACCTCTGGTAAGGACATTTGCTTCAGTATTGCAGGGACGCATCTGGTCACATATCATGTTTTCAAGCAGGCTAGATGAGACAGTGAAATAACCGTTAGTGAAAGAGATGCCATCTGCCTCACTCCCTGGACAGCTAGGCAGAGGCCATGCAGCACCAGGATGTCCCCTGCACCCTCCATAGCGCTCTCAGGAAGCAGTCTACAAACCCTGCCGAAGGCTGCCTGGGGGGGAGGCGGCTGCCCTACTTCCTCCACCATAGTAGGTCACTTTCCCATGCCACTGCACAATTAATGCAGTAGGCATCATTGCAGCACACAGGCTAACTGCATACAGACCAGGTCAGCAGCTGAACGCATGCAGGGGCTATTCCTTTCTGCCTCCGTTACCTGCAGGAGCAAGGTATCTGCTAACACTCCACTGCCTGTGGGAGCCAGTGAAGTTTCAACTGCCCCATCTGCTTACACCGATGCCTGACACTGTCCTGCCTCACCCTGTCCCATGAGGTGGCCCTGCAGCCCAGCTCTACGGATCCCAAGGAAAGAGAACATTGTACTTGTAACTGGTGGGGATACTCACAATAGTACTTCTGTCCCTTGGTTCTTTTGCAGCTGCAAGTGTGGCACTGAAGGCCTCTCCGTCCACACCAGTAGAGCAGTCCTTCAAATAGCAGGAGAAAGAGGACAAGGGAAGACATGTAGCAGGAGGGCCTGTAAGGCTCCGCTGTGTCCGATTCCAGGCTTGCCGGGTGACACTCGGGACAGAACGCAGAGGGATAGCGAGGACAGGATAAACAGGTAGATAAGGATGATGGTGCCGCTCAGGGAGCAGACAGGCATGCTGTGGTCTCTGACAAAACTTCAGGTTAAGCAGGTGCATGCTCGCCCCCCCCTCCTGCAGACAACTGCATTCTGGGTGCTCCCTACACTCCTGCCAGGCATCCTCCTGGGCCACAGCAGAACCCCTGCCACTCCATCCTACAGGACAAGACACAACCACAGTCACCTATGCACCACACTATGAGGTACTCGGCTGGAGTCTGTTTGGAAAATGAACATGCCAGGTTCTTTCCGCTTGTTCCACGCCTGTAAGAAGGTTCATTCTGTTATAAACATGTTTGTATAATCCTTGATCCACTTCCTATTAGGCATGGTTAGGAGTGTGCTCATAGCACAGCAATGTGGAGATGCCTTTTGACCTGGGTTAAATTTTATCGAGTCCAAATTTGGGCAACCAAACCCTTTTGTGTTTCAGGAGACGGCTAACTTACTCTCTTGTGCTTGGAGATAGCTCAGCTATTGTGTGAGGTTTAATGTGAGACAGGGTTAAACTAAAGAGAACCCCTCCCCCTCCTCCCGCTGCCAAACTGTCTCCAATCCAAATCAGCTCATCGGGCCATTGGACCACACAGGCTGTCCATCTACCTGGCCTGGCTATTTTCTTAGCAGGAGGTGTGGGGGTCACTTCAGCCAAGCAGAGCACAGAAAAGAATTTCTGCTGCCTGTCTTTAGGTGATACAAGCTATCAGGCTAGTCCTCACTCGACACTGCTCACCTCACTGTTTTAGCTAGAGAAAATTCCGCCTGCAAGTACTTTGGGGGGTACGAACCTGCCCATATGAAGCAATTCTGGATGTTATGTCGGGGTGAATATCCCACAGCTCACCCTCGTGCGTTTCACGTAGTTCGCCACTTGGAACGCATGTCAGGGAGCACATTAGAAACTGCAGTTGGGCAAACTCGCCTGAATTTTCTGTATTGTCTGGTCTTCCAAGTCAATCCCATCTAGATGGAGATGTTTTAACTGGGGCAGTGCCTGGCACACAGCAACAATGGCGTTAGGAGACAGCTTACGGCTGAATGCAAGACAGAGGGTTTCTAAGCACTTCAAGTCTGCTATACAAGCCAAGCCTGCATCTGTTAGGGAGCAAGCACTGCTGATTTCCAAAGAGCGGAGTTGTTTCATGTGACGTCTGATGAAGTGAACAGCAGCATCTGTAATGACACATTTGTGCAGCACCAGACACTCCAGGTCTTCCAAATGCGGTGCTGCTCTCTGAATCCCAGCGTCGGTCAGCCGGTAGGTTCCAGAGAGGCTCAATGTCCTCAAGCTGCTCTGAGATGAGATGTTGAACAGATGCTGATCAGAAAAAGCAGGAACGTTATGGATGATGAGATGCTGCAGTTGCAGCAGGACTCTGGGAGCCTCAGGAGGTGCAGATCTTTGGAACCACACAGCAGGGATCTCACACTGGCTCAGCTCCAAGGTCCTCAGAGAAGTTGGCATACAGTCATATGGGAGCAGACGGAGGTCGGCCTCTGTCAGGCACAGGTGATGGAGGCTGGGGCACTGCGTCCCAAGTGCCTGCAGCAGCGCGGGGGAAAGGAATCTTTGTTTTCTCATTGAGCACAGAGCTCCTCTCGCTTTCAGTATCCTCAGGCCATTGCGCAGGTGCTGCCGCAGCAGGTGCCACAAGATCCTGGAGCTGATCTGAGCACAAGAGAGCAGCAAGAAAGCACTTGGCACCTTGACAAGAAATGGAAAAAATGCTACGGAAGCACTAGGGACGTAATAGTGTAGTCGATTAACCAATAAGCAAAAGCATATTGATTAATGTTATAGAGGACATGTATTCTCCCCACCCTTCTTGCCGGTACAGTTTTTAGCAGGCTGGCTAGCAGCCCGGCTTACACCAGGTCTGGGACCTACCCCGCTGCAGCTCTGCATTTGAAGTGCATTAGGAGCCAGGTGGGCAGGCGGCTCGTGCTGGGTCCGGGAGCTCTGGACCACCCCTCCCCATCCCCCTGGGACAGGGACTGCTGCTAACCCACACTGCTGTCTCTGATACAGAGGCAGCAGCATGAAGTGGCAGGGGGCTCCTCAGGAGTGGGGCCGGAGGGCACTGATGGACGGCCCCACCCCCAGGGACTACAGAATAGTCGAGCAACCAATAAGAATTCATGAGGTTAATAGAATATTCAATTAACCAATATTTAACATCCCTAGAAAGCAATAAATGAGCAAAGAAAGGCCCATCCTGCTCTTCTTTAAATATGTTTAAAAAGGTACTTGACACTGGTAGGGTAAACCACAGGCACTATCCTACACTATATTGCCTCTTACCCTGACTACTGATGCTCCTTTACCTACGAGCAACCTCAGTCCCTGCTCTTCAAACTCTAGCATGTATCAGATACTGATGCTGCCTTTTGCTACACACACACACATACCCTCCCTCCTCAGACACCACCCCTGGTTTCAGGAACTTGCTTTCAGCAACCCTTCTGGTTTTAAAAATGCCCTTCAGAGACTGGTCAACCTTTCTGTCCAACACTAGGCTCCTGTACATCACTCCTCCTCCCCCCATGCCCCTGAAATATCTTAACTGTATCTCTCCTAGTCCTCCTTTTCTTCACCATCTCTCATGTTGGATCCCAAGTGCAGGTATTTGAGCCACAAAGGCCCCTCTGCCATTTCCCCAGGACAGAATTTATCAGCCCTGTAGAGTGGTTTTGAGTAGGAGGCATGCAGCTGGACTGGTACCTGGTATGGTGTTAAATCCACATATCTCCAGAGCATCTTGTCCTGCACCAGCCTGTGCCAGCGTTTGCAGACCCTACGGGGACAGAAGCAGTGCAGGTTATGATCCCGGCAGCAGCCCGCATGCTCAGTTGTGTGTATGCACATGCCCAGGGAGGGCAGAGAGTATCCATCCGGGAGGCATGAATGACCCACTCCCCTTCCAGGGGCATGTACACAACTTGGAGAAATCCCATCATGGGAGCAGGCAAGAATTATGGGGACTGCGGCCGAATGGAGACACTTGCGGGGGTGTTTCCCATGGCGGAATGAAGAGGAGATCTCGCTATAACCACTCAGGAGGGAGGGACTCCCGTGGGAGTGGATGGAGCCGCTGGGGGGGAGGGAGGGTGATTCCTGTGGGGCTGAAGGGGGGGGGTCCCGCGGGGCCGGACGGAGCCGCTCGGAGGGGGGGGGGGTCCCGCGGGGCCGGACGGAGCCGCTCGGGGGGGGGGGGGGTCCCGTGGGGCCGGAGGGGGGGGGGGGGGGTCCCGCGGGGCCGGACGGAGCCGCTCGGGGGGGGGGGGGGGTCGGGGGGGGGGGTCCCGCGGGGCCGGACGGAGCCGCTCGGGGGGGGGGGGGGGTCCCGCGGGGCCGGACGGAGCCGCTCGGGGGGGGGGGGTCCCGCGGGGCCGGACGGAGCCGCTCGGGGGGGGGGGGGGGGTCCCGCGGGGCCGGACGGAGCCGCTCGGGGGGGGGGGGGGGTCCCGCGGGGCCGGACGGAGCCGCTCGGGGGGGGGGGGGGTCCCGCGGGGCCGGACGGAGCCGCTCGGGGGGGGGGGGGGTCCCGCGGGGCCGGACGGAGCCGCTCGGGGGGGGGGGGGTCCCGGGGGGTCGGGGGGGGGGGGGTCCCGCGGGGCCGGACGGAGCCGCTCGGGGGGGGGGGGGGTCCCGCGGGGCCGGACGGAGCCGCTCGGGGGGGGGGGGGGTCCCGCGGGGCCGGACGGAGCCGCTCGGGGGGGGGGGGGGTCCCGCGGGGCCGGACGGAGCCGCTCGGGGGGGGGGGGGTCCCGCGGGGCCGGACGGAGCCGCTCGGGGGGGGGGGGGGTCCCGCGGGGCCGGACGGAGCCGCTCGGGGGGGGGGGGGGTCCCGCGGGGCCGGACGGAGCCGCTCGGGGGGGGGGGGGTCCCGCGGGGCCGGACGGAGCCGCTCGGGGGGGGGGGGTCCCGCGGGGCCGGACGGAGCCGCTCGGGGGGGGGGTCCCGCGGGGCCGGACGGAGCCGCTCGGGGGGGGGGTCCCGCGGGGCCGGACGGAGCCGCTCGGGGGGGGGGGGTCCCGCGGGGCCGGACGGAGCCGCTCGGGGGGGGGGTCCCGCGCCGTCACCTGGCCCCGCGCAGCCGATCGCGCAGCGGCAGCAGCGACAGAATCTCCACTAGCAGGAAATCGGGGAGCGCCCCCAGACTCAGTGCTGCGGCCATCGCCAAGCACTTCCGCTTCCGGTTCCCACTTACTTCCGCTGGCAGAGCACTTCCGGTTCCGTTCGGCCTCACTCGCGTTCCGTTTGCAGGGCTCTTCCGCTTCCGGTTCAGTGTCCACGGCGCTCTCCTAGGTACCCGCGGGCCGGTGCGAGCTGCGGCGGTGAGTGCGGGCGGGGGCGGGGCGAGCCCGGGACTCCCCGTTCGGCCTCATAGCGAGCCCCGCCCCCGCAGGGTTCCCACACGTGGGCGGCCATTCCCTCCCCCGGCGCCGGTCCCACACGGCGGGGTCGCCCCGGGCCCCCCTCCCTGCGCCGTAGGGGGGCCGCTGCTAACGCCTCTCGCTCCCCAGGCCGGCAGGATGATCGAGGTTGTCTGCAACGACCGGCTGGGCAAGAAGGTGCGAGTCAAGTGCAAGTATCCGGCCCGGAGTGAGGGGCGGCCCGCGGGGAGGGCCCCGAGCTGGTGGGAGTCTGGGACCCCGCCCCCGGGCAAGGCGACCATAAACGTCTCGCTCCTTCGGGAGGGGTTCTGGCCCAGCCAGTCCTGCTCTCTCCGGGGGCTTGTTCCGTGGGTGTGAATGTAGTTTCCTTAACCCAGTCACTCAGCACTGAGGACACGATCGGCGACCTAAAGAAACTCATTGCAGCTCAAACTGGCACCCGGTGGGACAAAATCGTGCTGAAGAAATGGTAAGTGGGTGAAATGCAGAGGCAAAGGAAGGAAAGTGGCTTAGCAGTTCTCAGGCGCATCAGGCTCGATGTAGTTGGACTCTGTGGTGCAATAGTTTCAGCCCCATGGAAAGTCTCCCAAGGCAGGTAAACTGAGTTCTGTACGCTTCCCTATATGTGGATGACTGATATGGCCTTCAGCTACAGTCCACACCCGTCCCACCACATATACTGCAACGTAGCTGCATTTGAGGTAATGAAGGCTGGGACACTGCATCCCAAGGACCTGCAGCAGCGAAGGGGAAATGGTGATGGCATGTAGCTGCAGACTTCCAGTATGTATTCATTTAAGATTTCCTTTTAGGTTCTGAATTTAATTCTCAGACGTTTCACATTCTGTACCTTCCCTGTTCTATTGTTCAGTGTTCTTGGGAGCTCCACTGATAAATCTTTCACTTAAATTCTCAAAGGAAGGGCAGCAGCCTTATAAAATAAAAGTGTACATAACTACAAATTATTCCAGAAACGCTAGTTAGTTTTCCTTCATACTCTCACCAGCAGTGACATTCAATTCAGAATTTTTGTTTGATTCTCTGTCTTTTTACATAATTTTTTACTGTTCCTCTAACACTTCATTGTTACCTGTTCTCTTCATTCTCTCTGAAGTACCTGCCATTGTTCATTGTCAGAAGACAAGATACTGAGCTAGATGGATCTTTGGTCTGACCTAGTATGGTGGTTCTAACTTCAATATGTGTGAAATTACTATACAAGTCACATTGTAACTGCACGTTGGCAGTGTCATCCTTCTCCCCGCAGAACCTGTGATTGGCATCTGTTAAAGCATTGCCTCTATGATTTTCTATTGTAACTGATAACAGCAAGACTCTGGATACTATCCTAATTATTCCATTACTATTGACTATACTTTCTTTTGTTCTTGTATTACACTTTTATTCTTGACTAACTTTCTTTTTGACACATTTGTGCAGGTACACAATCTTCAAAGACCATGTGTCACTGGGAGACTGTATCCTTGAACATTAGACTTGTGTGTGTAAACTGCAGCTTTTGGGGAAAGCCTTTGTCTAATTAAAATAACGGTTGTGTTCTTTATCTGCCATATGTTTCAGTTTGTCTGGTTATAAATCAGTCTGTCCGTTCAAGAGCTAGGAGCACCAGTTTGGTATATAGCTTCCTCTTATCATAGCTCAAACCAAGGTCAGGGTTTGGTTGTGCCAGGAAATAGGGTTGTGCCAGGGATGGGATTGTCTCTCATAAAACCATACAAAAGAGAGACTGAATTCACCTGCCTGGTGAAGGGGCTGGCTGGAGGTACATGCGTACACAGGCCCAGCCCCTCCCTACCCTGTGTCAAGGACTTTACTAGTCTTGAGCCTCCCATCTTCCAGGCACCCTTTGGTAAGGGGAGGGGGGCTGAAGATCTTCCCCAATTCGTAAGGGAGCATTGTGCACTTTCTCTTGCTGCCTGGGAAGCACAGGAGGCAGAAGAACTTGGTTTTCCAAAGATACCAAAAATTAATAAAGGACCTGAGCAATTCAGGGTAGTTCTTCTAGTCACTTAAAAGATCCACAACCTATGAAGTGGAGCGATGGACATATTATAAATACATAGCTAAACAGAGACACTTCCTAATCTGACGTAGTTGCTTGTTATAAACCAAAGGTCTCATTTGTCTCTTTGGGTACTAGTGACTGATGGTATTGGTAGGCTACCATAAGATAACTGGTGGACCTCTGGGAAAAAGTCCCTTACTAAATTGAGTGGGTAGCCTGTGACATGGGACTCATTTGCTGAGTTATGGTATTGAAGCTTCCAGTATTGCATATGACCCATGTTCCCTTGCATGACACTAGCAATTTATTTTATCAATTTGCGATAGAAACACACAAAGTGGGAAGGAGAATTATGTGAGAATTTGTCTAATGTATCAAAGAATAAACTTGCTGTTGTAATTTATTTTGAATTATTGACCAGGGAGAAACCTAATGTCACCTACCGTTTGAGCATTTCCTGTGGAATTCCCCTTAACTCATTCCTTTCAGATGAAATCCATGATGGCATGAACCTGGAGTTATATTATCAGTAGTCTTGAGTCTAGCTGCAGTTACAAATGGCAGGCATCACTTTTCTACATTTTTTTTCTGCTATAAAACTTGTCTATAAACTTTATTTCATGTAAGGTAAAAATTAGAAGCTCAAGTTGTGCATTCAGTTTTATCAGATATCTTCAGTTTTGATGGCTATAAAAGTGGCTGCAAACTTGTAAGAAGGCTGTTTTATTTTTAAAAAATGTTTGCAATAAAAGTTTCCTGATAACTTTTGTATCCTGCTCCTGGATTTGTCAGAAGAAATCTCTTCTTTAACTGACATAGCAGCCCAAATTAATGCAGCTGTTGGAAAGCAGTGGGCTTTAGACCCCATTTAACTTTCTGGAATCAGAATAATACTGTAGCACTCTCCATCCATCTGCTCAGAGGGACTCTCTTCTAGTTAGAGTAAGCAGCACATTTGCTTCGGGTTTGTATCTGTCATATTCAAGTTAGATTTTTTTTTTAATTTTTAAAAGAAATTTTGCATAGTACTGTGGTTAAGCTATGATCTGGGCAGGAAAATACGACCAACTCTCCCATCACACACTTGTTTCTAAGAGTGAAAGAAGAGCAATTGATTAAAAAAAATGCTTCAACAAGTAATAGGAATAGCAGTAATAGCCTTCCGAATACCTTCATTCTTAACCCATGCAGTCTCCGGTTTCCATGGAAAGTCTGTCTGATACAACTTCTCTCAAAGCTGTTATATTTATTCCCTTGTCACCCTTTTCCAGGCTCCTTTTGCACTAAACCCACCCTGTAACCTGTACTGGGATAAGGAACCTGATACGTTTTCCTGCACAACCTGAACTAATCTCTTGAATTCCTGTCTCATTGTTTGTAGCTGCTCCATCTGCTGGATGGACTTGCATTTTTGTGACATCCTTTCTCAGACACCTGGTGCTTCACTTTCTTCTATTTTGCCTGTAGTGACATCTTGCCTTTTCTACTAACTTTTAGTTATTCATCTCTTTGAGCCTTTTTTATTTGTGCATCAATAAAGTTCCTTCCTGCTTCTCTGTTCTAGAAGCCCTGACAAAATGAAACAAGAGCAATCAGATCACCCAGCAGTTTACAAAACAAAAAACAGAAGCCAAGCTAATCACCAAATGTGTAACCTGTATCCCATGATGCTTTTTATCCTCAACGTAAGACATTTACTAGGACTAGAAATTATGTTTAACATTTGGAAATATGCTTCCTAGTGTATTTTGGGGAAAACATTTACCTGCTAGTAGTAATATGTGATACCACTTCTAACATCAAACTGCAAGATCTCATCTCTAGTTTGTACAACAAGCTATTATTTGAGAGTTAAATGTGATATGAAATTGCACATATAATAGGGAGAGCAAAAAGTCACCTGGATGCAAAACTTCTGATGTGGCCTCACCAATGCGGAATAAAGGGGAATGATCACTTCCCTAGATCTGCTGGCAATGTTCCTACTAATGAACCCAATATGCCATTTGCCTTCTTGGCAACAAGAGTGCGCTGTTGATGCATCTAAGCTTCTTGTCCACTGCAGTCCCCAGGTCCTTTTCTGCAGTATTGCTGCTTAGCCCATCTGTCCCCAGCTGGTATTGCATTGGAATTTCTATCTTGAGTGTGGGACTCTACACTTGTCCTTGTTGACTCTTATCAGATTTCTTTTGGCCCAATCCTCCAATTTGTCTGGGCGACTCTGGACTGTCTCCCTGCCTTCTAGCATATCTACCTCTCCCCACCATCTTAGTGTTATCCGTGAACTTGCTGAGGGTGCAATCCATCCCCTCGTCCAGATCATTAATGGCCTTAGGACTATCCCTTGGGGCACTCTGCTTGATACTGGCTGCCAATTAGATGTTGAGCCTAACAATCTAGCCATATTTCTATCCACAATATAGTCCATTCATCCGAGCTGTATTTTTTTAACCTTCTGGCAAGATGAGGCCATATCAAAAGCATTGCTAATGTCAAAGTATATCAGTCCACCACTTTCCTCATATCTGCAGAACCAGTTATCTCATCATAGAAGGCAATTAGTCAGGCTTGGTCTGACAGGAATTCAGATTGACTGTTACAGATCACCTTCCTCTCCCAAGTTTTTCAAAATGGATTCCTTGAGCACCTGCACCATGATTTTCCCAGGGACTGAATTGAGGTTTACCAGTCTGTAGTTCCTTGGATTCTCCTCCGCCTCTTTAAAAGATGGGCACTGCATTTGCCTTTTTTGGTCATCTGGGACTTCCCCCAGTAGCCGTAAGTTTTCAGGGATAATGGCCACTCCCTCAGATGCATTAGATACTGCCCCATAGACTGAGCATATGATTTGTTTTAAATGGTCCTTATCTTGTTCTTTTACTACTGAAGGCTGCCCCTTCCTCCCCATTACTGTACTGCTCAGTGCAGCAGTCTGTGAGCTGACCTTGTCTGTGAGGACCAAGGAAAATAAAGCATTGAGTACTTCAGCTTTTTCTACATCATCTATCACTAAGTTGTCTTCCTCATTCATCAAGGATTCCTACACTTTCTCTGACTCCTTTCGTGCTGCTAACAACCTGTAGAGACATTTTTTCAGGGAAAGATATAGCTAGGTGCCAATTTAGTTTGTAACTGGAAAAACTTAAACAACAAATAGTTTTGCAGCAGTTTAGAGACTAACAAAACATGTAGATGGTGGTATGATAAGAACAGTTTAACCAGTTTTTAAAATGATACGTTAGCGGAAGCTGCTTATAAGAACTTGTAGTTAGTGTTCCTAGTGAAATAGACGGAATGTTGCTGAGTTTCAGGAGGTTGACTGCAAACTGGGCACCAGCAAGATCTCCATTTACAATGAAGTTTTGAGACCAAAATGATTTAACTAATGTCTTGATAGAGATTAATTTTCCTAATATCCCTGTGAACCAGTTACCACAGAAGAGAGAGATGGCCAGTGGAAGAGTCTTAATAGAACCCAGGATTTAAGAATTATTGTTGTGCCATAATTTGTAAACTGCCCCAAGAAGGCTGTACAATTCAGGGAGCTTGGATATTAATCTATGTAGAAGTGCTGGGCTGCTAACTCTTGTGATTCATTACTAATTTCACAATATTTTCTTTAAAGCCCCAGCTGCTGGAGCTCTGTGATTGTGACCCTCAATTGTCAGTAAGGAAAAATATGTCTAGCCCTCCTGCTTGCAGAGTGCAAGACTAAAACAGCAAAACATAAAACTTCAAAAAAATTAAATCTCCTTTTGCAGGTGCTTGACACATGAATACTTAGGATTGGTATTACAGAGGGATTTTGTGAGCATCAACGGAAGTTGGGGAAAGCCCTACACATTTTACAAGGGCAATACGCTCTGTACAATGAGCAGCAGCAGCTGATGATGCAAGGGTAGGCATCAGCTGGCCCTTGAGCTCCGGCAGAGAGAGAGGGGTCAGGGGCTTGCCCTGCTGCAAGTGTGCTGTGGCTCCCACAAGCAGCAGCATATCCCCCCTTCGGCTTTTACTTAGATGGCTCCATGTGCCGCTCTGGCCCAAGTACTGCCCCTACAGCTCCTGTTTGCTGGGAATATGACCACCGGAAGCTGTGGAGGCCATGCCTGCTGAGCAGGAAAAGTGCAGAACCGCCTGCCAGCACCTCCATGTAGGAGCTGGGTCGGGGTGAGGGCTGCTGCTTGAGACAAATGTCACATGGGGCCTACGCCCCCAATCTCTGGGGCCCCACCGCAGGGCTGCACCCCCCAGCCGACTCTCATGCCCAGCCCCACTTCGCCAGCCAGCTTCCCCTCCCTGCTGTGGTTCGGCGGCTAGCGAGTCCCTTGCACAGGGCCCGGGGGCTGCTCCAGGAGCCCCGTGCCAGGGACGGGGGGGGCATGTCCAGAACCCCCCCCCCCCCCTTCCTGGGTGTGGCGGACACGCGGCCAGGGAGGCCCCACGGCAGCGGGCCGGGACATGCTGGTCTCAGGTCTCCCTTGTCCCGCCTCGGCTTCCGTCCCCTCCCTCCAGATTCACTTCCGGGATCATTGCGGCCTTTCGCCCGTAGCCAATCACGGATCTTCTGCGCCAATGAGACCGGGGCCAGGGCGGGGCCGGGACCGCCTCTCTCTCTCTCAGCCAATGGCAGCCGGCGGGGGCGGGGTCTCGGCCTTCCCCGCGCCAATGGGGCGCCCTGGCGCCAGGCAGGCGGGGCGCGGCCGGGCGGGCTCGCGGCGCAGGGAAGATGGCGGAGGAGGAGAAGCTGCCCTCGGGCTGGGAGAAGCGCATGAGCCGCAGCTCCGGTACGGGGGGGCGTGAGGGGCGGGCGGGGGCAGGCCAGGTCAGCTATGGGAGTGGGGGGGCCGCGGCGGGGGGGGGGTGAAGGGTCTGAGGGGGGGCAGGGCTCTGGGGGCGGGGCCGGGGGGGCTGAAGGCTCTGAGGGGGGGGGGGCTTGGGGGCGGGGCCGGGGGGGGGTGAAGGGTCTGAGGGGGGGGCAGGGCTCTGGGGGCGGGGCCGGGGGGGCTGAAGGCTCTGGGGTTGGGGGCGGGGCCGGGGGGGGTGAAGGGTCTGAGGGAGGGGGCAGGGCTCTGGGGGCGGGGCCGGGGGGGGTGAAGGCTCTGGGGATGGGGGTGAGGGAGGGAGGGGGCAGGGCTCTGGGGGCGGGGCTGGGGGGGCTCAGGGGGGGGCGGGGGGGGGGGCTGAGGGGGGCGGGGGGGGGGGCGGGGGGGGCGGGGGCAGGGGGGGGCGGGGGCGGGGGGGCTGGGGCGGGGGCGGGGGCGGGGGGTGGGGGGGAGGCTCTGGGGGCGGGGGCAGGGCGGCGGGGGGGGGGGGATCTGGGGGGGGGCAGGGGGGGGTGGGGGCGGGGGGGCTGGGGGTGGGGGGGGGCTGGGGAAGGGGGCTGGGGGTGGGGGCAGGGGGGGGTGGGGTGGGGGCAGGGCTGGGGAAAGGCTGGGGGTGGGGGGGGGCACTGGAAGGCTCTGGGGGTGGGGGCAGGGGGGGGCGGGGCCGGGGGGCTCTGGGGGTGGGGGCAGGGCAGGGGGCGGGGCCGGGGGGGCTCTGGGGTTGGGGGCAGGGCCCGGGGGGGGGGTATGGGGGCTCTGGGGTGGGAGGGGGGGCTGGGGGGCTGGGGTGGGGTCTGCGGGGTTGAAGGCTCTGGGGTTCGGGGCGGGGCCTGGGGAATTAAAGGCTCTGGGGTTGGGGGTTGAAGGATTTGGGGGCGGTGCCTGGGAGGTTGAAGGCTTTAGGGCTTGGGGTGAGGCCGGGGGGTTAAAGGCTCTGCGGTTGGGGGCAGGGCTCTGGGGTTGGCGCTGGAACCTGTGGGATTGAAGACTCTGGGATTCGGGGCGGGGCTGGGGGGGTTAAAGGCTCTGGACTCCGGGGCAGGGCTCGGGGGGGGGGGGCGGTTTGAAGGCTCGGGTTGAGGGGTGGGGCTGGGAGTTGAAGGCTTTGGGGTTGGGTGTCATGGCTATGGGGGTGGGGTGAGGTCTGGGGTCTTGAAGGCACTGGGTCTGGGGTGGGGGGGCAGGCTTGTGGGCAGCTGGTGCTGCAGGCACTGGAGGGCAGAGAGTTTGGGCCTGCAGTGAATATAGCTTGGAGGGGTGTGCCTTGGAGATCCACTTCCCCAGCTGGGTGTCTACTGGGCTGTATTTACTTGGTCCCCATGGGTTGGTCTGGGGCAGGTTGTTCTGTTCCATGGAGTTGCTCTGGGGACTCAGATGTTCCCTTGAGAAGGGGATTGGGGAGGGTTCCCTGAATAGAGGCAGAGTGAAAGTGGCTTTATTCATGATGGGGTGGGAGGGAATTTAGTGAGGCAGCCTGGGGTTCTCACCATGTCCTTTGCTTGGGGATAAGCTTTCCCTGTTATATAGGACCTCCTGGCTAGGGTCCATGTTTGTTCACCTTATGGTGGATGGGTAAATCTGGAATGAAGCCCACGGGAGGTGTCTGTGTGGGGAGAGGAAGTGGATGCAGGTCCCAGTGCAGATGGGGGGGGCTGTTCTGATATGGGGTAAGGTCAAGTCTGGCTCAATGCCTTGGTACCCTACACGTTCAGGGTTAGAGGCAAATCATTGCACCTGTCTTCACTTCATTCCTTGTAGTTTTGCCAGGACACTGACTGTTCCAAGGTAGTTATAATTGGACGTTTGATCCTTGTGTCCTTGGGCTGTTGCCTTCTCTGCCATCCTCTATGTCTGAGAGTCAACACTTCTCTTCAGAGCATTTTGCTGGTTTGCTGGTTGAAATCCTTTGGGATAAAAGGGGTTAGAGAGAGGGAGGGAGTCACTCTGTCTGTCTGGTGAGAATTCCTGCAAGTGCAGGAATGAGCTGCTGCCAGCTTGGAGGGAAGGAGCAGAAAGCATCTCTAGGTTACAGTATTAGTTGGCTTGGCTTCACAGTGGTGTGGCCCCCGTCCTCGTGATTGCACGCTTCAGGGGAATTTTGCTGCTTATTTTAAAGAGTGGCTGCTTTTGGTCGAGGTATGTTTTTTTGTTAGCAACAGCAACCACAGACACATCCAGGATCAATGCTCCATTGTTTGTGCAGTGCCCACCACACTATAGTAAGACATGCCGTCTTGCTCAACTTTCTAATTACAAGATCATACAATTGTACGACTGGAAGGGGCATTTAGAATTCATTTAGTCTGGCCCCCTGGACTCCTGGCAGGACTAAGTATGATCTTGACCATCCCTGACTGGTGTTTGTATTACCTGCTCTTTAGAACTTCCAATGAGGTAAATTTCACAGTGTCTCTGTGTAATGTAAACCACCCTGTCAAGGAAGTTTTGCCTAATGGCCAACCTTAACTGTCCTTGCTGCAATTTAAGCCCATTGCTTTCTGTCCTATCCTTAGAGTAAAAGAGAGAATTTTTTTAACTCCATGTTGTGATAATCTTTTATGTACTTGAAAACTGTTATGTCCCCAGATAAACTCAATTTTTTCCCATCTTTCCTCATAGGTCATGTGTTTTAGATCTTTATTTTTATTGCTCTTCTCTGGACTTTCTCCAGTTTGTCTATATCTTTCCTGAAATCCATTAATTATGATGCATTTGAAAGGTGTGAGTCACCAATATTTAGGCTTTTCATCTTTTCTGCTTTACCTTCACATATATGCTGTTGTAAAGTGAAACATAATCATCTTCTTTGCCGAAAGCCCAGCCCTGTTCACCTTCTCTGCAGGGATAATCGAGGCAGTGTTCCTCTCTGTCAATGTACTGTATTGTTTCAGAAGGTGTATTGGTGTTAGGCGATGCTGGAAAGCCTCAGACATGCTTTCTGCTTTCATCAGACTAATTTGTACTTTACAAATATGAACCACCCAGTTCAGCTTTCCTGGGAAGGTTTAGGGACCTGCCTCTGTTAAAATCAGTGTGAGTTTTGACATGGTCTTCAGTGACAACTGGATCAGGTCTGAAGTAACTTGCCAGAGCTGGGTTAGAATGGATGAGCTGTTGTGCTCCCATCACCTTTCTCTTTATTTCTTATTAGGAAAGTTTGTTAAAGATGAGAATCTTAACAGATGGGATTGACAGCTGCAGTGCCGCAGCAACCTCTTATTATGGGATATTGAGTGTTTCCAGTTCCTGCAGTGATTCTGCTTTGAGCTGACATCCACATTTTTTCACTCACAGAAATCAAGAGTCTTGTATATCTGTTGAGATGAGCTAGAAGCCAGTATCACGGGTCTGAAAGGAACTTCTAACATTTAATCCTCTCCTCCCTTTTATTTGCAGGCCGTGTGTACTACTTCAACCACATTACAAATGCAAGCCAGTGGGAGCGCCCCAGCGGTGGTGGGAGGAATGGCCAAGGAGAGCCGGCTAAAGTGCGCTGTTCACACCTCTTGGTGAAGCACAACCAATCCAGAAGACCCTCATCATGGAGGCAGGAAAAGATCACGCGGAGCAAAGATGAGGCACTGGAGCTTATAAATGGCAAGTAAAAGCAAGAGAGAGGTTGATAGTAGTAAAGGGGAAAGTCATGTTAAGGCCTAAACCAAACACCTGAGAGAGAAATGACTTTTTAGTTGCATGAAATCTCTAAGGCAAAGTTGTTGAGCCAAGTGCTCAAACATGGACTTCAGTGTAGCATAGCCACCTGGGGAGTCAATTTTTCTGATTAAATGACTTAAGAACAGGATCCCTCCCTTCCCCATCCCCTCTTTGCATTTTTGTAATGTCATGTCAGAAAGGTGTTTGTATTTTTTGTAAATGTGTATATTATTTTTATATTAAAAATAAAACAATTATTTGAAGCTAAAACTAAACGTTCCTTTAACATCTTCCTTTTCTATGTTTAAGATTTCATTTGACTATTTTCCCAACTGCAGTTACAGTAAATTGTGATGAGTCTGTGCCTAAGAAATGCATGAACATTTGCACAGGCATGTTCAAAGATCCTGTTAAGCTGATTCACAAAACATACATTTCCCAGCACAGTAAGTTGTCCAGTGTGCGGTGGCCTTAAGCGGGTCCAGAAGTGATGGGATCCTAGTCTTTCCTATGCCTGTGGTGCCAAGTCAAGCACGTATTGTCCCTTGTAATGCAGTAGCGTTTAACTGGGATGCTGCTTAGCCAGTGAACTGTGGTCTTGTGGACTGGTGTTGGCTTTTATAGGCAGGATTCTAATCCCACCTTCTCCATTGCCTCTTGCTTTGGGATCAGGTTAGACAGGGCCTGGGTGAAGTGAGTGGGAATCTTCCTACTGACTTTGGCTCAGAACCTTACCCTGTTTCCCATTACAAAATATGACCTGACCTACCTCCCAGGGGTGTTGTGAGGACTAGCACTTGGTACAGTATGTGAAGCACTGGTACTGCTGCATGCTGTTACGTTATTGTAAAGTTTCTTGTTGCTTTTGGAGGGCTCAAATGAGGTTTTACTCGCTACCCCCTTGATCTTGCTTCATTTTAAAAAAAACAATTTGACAGCGTTTGGGGGGAGAGGAAAATCACCCCACCAAACACTATGAAGCCCTAAACGGGGTACTAAATAGGGATGTTAAGAAGCTTCAGGTGGTAGCCAGGTTAGTCTGTACAGGATAAACGTAAAACAACAACCCATAGTCTGGTAGCACTTTAAAGACTAACAAAACATGCAGATGAAGTGGGCTGTGCCCATGAAAGCTCATGATACCATCCACCTGTTTTGTTAGTCTTTGGAGTGCTACCAGACTATTTGTTGTTTTTGTAAGTTAGGGATGTTAAATATTGGTTAATTGAACAGTCAATTAACCTCATGAATTCTTATTGGTTAGTCCCCGGTCCGTCCCTGTCCGGGGAGGATGTGAGCTCCCAGACCTGGCATGAGCCGGAACTGAGCCAGGCTGCCTGCCCACCTGGCTCCTAATACACTTTAAATGCAGAGCCAGGGGATAGGTCCAGGACCCAGTGCAAGCTGGCACTGAGCTGGGCTGCTGGCCAGTCTGCCAAAAATGTATTGGCAAGTGGTGGGGGAGGAATGCGTGTAATCTATACCATTGACCTATAAGCTTTTGCTTATTGGTAATCAGTTAATCAACTATTTGGTTACATCCCTAGTACTAACCAGCAGGTGGTGCCATGTGTTTTGAAAGTGATGCTGAATTAACCACCAAGAGTAATAGCACCTTTTCAGGATGTTC
The DNA here is from genome assembly GCF_052426305.1 of Pelodiscus sinensis. Taxonomy (NCBI): domain Eukaryota; kingdom Metazoa; phylum Chordata; order Testudines; family Trionychidae; genus Pelodiscus; species Pelodiscus sinensis. The sequence continues at coordinate 620,341 of NC_143082.1, forward strand.
TCCTTTGAAAGCCAGGTTGGTTAATTAGTGGTATCTAATAAAGCAGCTGTTATGGAGTGTGAAGTGTTACAGTGAAGTTTATTAGAACTGTGCACATGGAGATAGACTTTTATAAATAAAATTTGAAATGTTTGACAGCCAGGCTGCAAATACTAATTGATCCTAGTAGGTTCATTAACATCTTTGGGTGAAACTCACCTCTGTGCAAAGCGCTGGCACAAGGACTGTGTATCGCCTGGCTTACTGAAGCCCTAGTTTAAAGACTGCAGTAGTCCCTAGGCCTCATGTTGCGCCCTGTCCCAGAGGTGAGGGTTTAGGGGAGGCCTAGGTCTTGTTTGCTCTTTGCTTGGGGGGGAATTTCACATCACACCAAATACTTGACAGTTGACACCTTGTACTTCAGCAAACCTTTGCCAGCATCACTGGTACAGCAAAAGCCAGTTATCTAATCTGACTGCAGCCCAATCGGATAATCCAGAAAATGAGAGAGTGCAGAATTGCAGTGCCATCTGGTGGCCACAGGAACGAGAACCTAGTTCTGGCACTGTGTGCACTGGTGGTTTGGGTCATGGGGAGAGCTGGATCATGGAGGGTTGGCTAAATGGGGCTCAGTTGTACTGGAAACGAGTGCTGCTGTCGTTTACAGAGCAGTTATTCATAAACTCGGGTCCAAGTGAGAGAATAAACTGTAGAGGGAAAAGTTCTCTTGAACTGTTATCCAAGTCGTATTTCAGAACCTTACAGGCAGTTCAACTTCTTTGCTGTTAGAAGAAGCCCAACTAACCTTCTGAATAAATGAATGTCTTTATAAATTTGTTTGGGTGCCATCTTTTATCTCAGACACAATAGGGCTTCAATGTCCGATACGGTCACAGAGACTTTTTTATCTTGTTCTATGAGAGATCCAGTTATCGTTTATTTTAATTTTTTTTGTTAGTGCTAGACTAAAGTGCAGATCTGACAGTTGTGAAGACTGAAGTCCCTTCACTGTCAGATAATTTTTATGTTTAAGTCTTTTTTCCAGTGTGGCACCTAAGGACAAGAAAGATGTGATTCAAATTGATTTGTAAGTGTCCTGCTTTGTTCTTGATAAAGGCCATTAGGGATTCTTTATTCATCATGTTTATTATCATTATATTTTTGCCTCCTAAGAATGAAATGTCATGATCAAAAAATCTTTCTGTCAACACTCCCATCTGTGCTTGATAAACACTATTTTCTGGAAAGGTCACAGAGAACATCCACTCACGTAATTATTTTATGTAGATTGTCTGCATTTTCTTTGCTCAGGAAGGTGAGATGATATACTGATACTGTTGACATGGAAAAATCCAATCGGTATTATCCTCCTGAAAATGACAGAAAATCATAAAGTTTAAAAAAAACCCACTAGAGAATGTATTGCATGACTGCACATCCTAACTCCACCACAGTTTCTGACTAATGGTAAGGCATCATTGAATTTCTTTGAGCAGATGTACTGTACCTGATGAACGTAATTATAGCACAGAATTGTTTAAGTAGATCTCTCGGGAAGCATTTGTTCGACAGACGTAGCACCACAAAGTCTTACGCTTTGTTTAGAGAGTGGCTATGTCTCTGATATTTCCTTCAGAATCTTTAATTCTGAAATTAATGTTTTATGCAATATAAACCTGCGATTGAAATTTGTTTAAGGAAAATGCTTTATATTCTCTCCTCAGGGAATTTGCTAAAGGTTAGCATTTTTAGATAGATGAACTGTGGCTAGTTTTGGACCTTTTACTTGCTTATGGTTCTCTTTCCAGTAATAAAGAAAAGAGATTGAAGATGAGAGGTGATGAGCAATTTGTGAATAAAGCATCATTGCAAAATCTTACGCCATTACGAAAGTTACAAGGGGTCAATAAAATGTAAAATTAAATTAGTTTTCATTGTAATCTTGATATTTTTATTGGTATTATAGCAGTGCTTAGAGGGCTCTGTTGTGCCACGCTCGGCACAGATACATAGCGAGAAATAGTTCCTGCTTTGAAGAGTTTAGGATTGAAATAGACAACACAGGGTTGGTGAAAAGAAGGATTAGTGATCTCATTGGGATGGGAACGCGTAAACAGTTACCCAATAAGCCTGGACTTACCCGTTAACATTCACAGTTACCTGCTGGTTCCAGTCCCACTCCTGGGGAGTCAGCTGCTGCTTCTGTGCTGCTACCTCTGATACAGCCAGCTTCTGAGGAGTGGGGCTGTGGGCAGGAGCCACCTGCCATGCAGGTGCAGGTAACTGGGTATCCACTGAGTGTATCATCCATTACGTAATTAACTGCTTTTTAGCATCCATCTTGGAGATGAGGGAGCTGAGGCACCAGGAGTTAGTACCTTGCCCAGAGCTGCACAAGGAATCTATGGCAGAACAAGGAGTTGGCCTTAGTTCAGTGCTTTAACCATAAGATCATCTAACCCTTTGTCCAAACATAAAACATATTTGCCTGGTAAACTGTCAGACATTTAGCAGAGCTGTTGCAACCGCATTTAGTTGAACCTTGCAGGCTTGTGAAATTCATTCAACTTCATTCTCCAGAAGCTGTGAATGGCACGAAGATCATGGTGCAAACTGACGATGCAGGGGCTTTAATGTTAAAGGTTATGATCCTTCCTTAACTCAGGCAGCTTTCCTTTTTTTAACGTGTGCATGCACATTGATACGATGGCAGGTGATACAACATTTACTGGCAGGGTTAGGGTGATGCTTGGAAGTAAACATGAACTTAGGGCGATGCAAATATGTATTTTGGATGAATGCTGTATTTTGATAGCAAATATTTTGTGCAAGTGCTCTGTTTACACTCGGCTGGAGCAGCTTAGTTTAATTAGATAAACAATATTAAATTTTTCCACTGTGATGTGCATGCATAAGTGCCATGAAAACAAACTCTTTTCTGCCCTGAGGCACCAGAGCTGCAAAAAGCCCCTTTGGGGTAAATGGCTTCTTATAATCTACATTAATCTTTCTCAAATAAAGTACAGAACTGATTCTGAACTGATGCACAGGTCCCTTTGCATGCTCTCCACTTACTCTCTTCCCCCCCCCCCCCCCAAAAAAAAAACCTCTAAGGAATATATACTAAATATAAAAGATGTGATAAATAGCCATACCCCTTGAATTTAGCAGTGCTGCTTGTGTCTTAAAGTGCATCATCACATTCATTCCTCCAAAGGAATATGAACTCCCATGGTGCTCAAAATATCGTCATAGGGCTGTAATCAGATGTTGGTCTCCCCATTCCCCAATCTGCCACTTTCTGGCAGCTTTCTCACAGGCCTGGCTCTGAGGTTACTGCTAGTCCAGCTAGATATACAGAAACAATTCTCTACTGAATTAAATTGCTTGCGTAATTACACAGATGTAGGGGACTGGCAATTACTTCAGCTGAAAGGATCCAATTGACTGAACTTTGGGAGGGGAAAAACGTGCCACTGGTGGGGAAATCCCAAAGACGTGAAGAAATAGAGAGCAGTGTGTTACGCTCTGTTTCAGTCGGGGGAGACTGTTGTACTGGGGACTGCTTGAATGAAATCTGATGTAGTTTGACAGATTTATTTCACTTAAATCAACCTATCCTCTTCTAGTCCCTAAAAATAGATGCAACTTAGCCAAGCAGAATATGGAGTCATACTGGCTTCAGATACAATCAATTATCTATATGTTTTGTCACTGGTTGGGTAATCAAAACATTTCAGTGAGGGGTTAGCCTGCTGGCAGTGAGTATTGTCTAGTCTCTTTGTGGCATGGTAACTTACTGCAACATCTCAGCCAGTTCTAAGCCTTTGTTTGTAGTTCTGGGTCTTGAGAAGGAAGCTCCTTTGCTTCCCCTCTCTGAACCTGGGCAGGCCCCTATGTCCTTGTCTGAGATGTGGATGTCACGTGTAATGCCTAATGCTTACAGTTCCAACAAGGTGTTCGATACTGGAAGAAACCAGCACAGACAGCTCTGAACTCTGCTGGGCCATCTGTGCAAGGCAGAAATCACTACAATTGCAAAAGCAGTTGTATCCTTTTCCCCAAGCTCACTCCAAGTGACCCTTGGCTTTTTGCGTTTCTTGTCACGGTGGTGCAGTCCACCCGACTTCTTGTATTCATCAAGGCTGTGCAGTTGTTGCTGAATCTTTGCTTTTGCACCTGCACAAACTGCTGCTATTCTTAAGCGCCTCTGTTCTGGAAGGAGCATTTCTGGAGCCACACTCTTAAGTATCCCCTGAAACTTTGTTGCATCTAAAGCTTCCCTTTTCTATCCCCGAGCATTCCCCCTATTATTAAAATGAATTTGGATTTGTCTCTCTCACACTTTCTCTTCATAGAATACTAGGACTGGAAGGGACCTTGGGAGGTCATCGAGTCCAGTCCCCTGTCCTCATGGTAGGACCCAGTACTGTCTAGACCATCCCTGATAGCCATTTATCTAACCTACTCTTAAATATCTCCGGAGATGGGGATTCCACAACCTCCCTGGGCAATTTATTCCAGTGTTTAACCACCCTGACAGTTAGGAACTTTTTCCTAATGTCCAACCTAAACCTCCCTTGCTGCAGTTTAAGCCCATTGCTTTTTGTCCTATCCTCAGAGGCTGGGAAGAACAATTTTTCTCCCTCCTTCTTGTGACAACTTTTTAGATACCTGAAAACTGCTATCATGTCCCCTCTCAATCTTCTCTTTTCCAAGCTAATCAAGACCAGTTTTTTCAGTCTTCTTTCATAGGTCATGTTCTCTAGACCTTTAATCATTCTCGTTGCTCTTCTCTGGAACTTCTCTAATTTCTCCATCTTTCTTGAAATGTGGTGCCCAGAACGGGACACAATACTCCAACTGAGGCCTAATCAGCACAGAGTAGAGTGGAAGAATGACTTCTTGTGTCTTGCTCACAGCACACCTGTTAATGCATCCTAGAATCATGTTTGCTTTTTTTTTTTTTATTTTTTTTTTTTATTTTTTTTTTTTTTTGGCAACAGTGTCACACTGACTCATTTAGCTGGTGGTCCACTATAACCCTTAGATCTCTTTCTGCCTTACTCCTTCCTAGAGTGTCGCTTCCCATTCTGCATGTGTGAAACTGATTGTTCCTTCCTAAGTGGAGCACTTTGCATTTGTCTTTATTAAACTTCATCCTATTTACCTCAGACCATTTCTCCAATTGGTCCAGGTCATTTTGAATTATGACCCTCTCTTCCAATGAAGTTGCAACCCCTCCTGGCTTGGTATCATCTGCAAACTTAATAAGCGTACTTTCTATACCAATATCTCAATAGTTGATGAAGATATTGAACAGAACCGGTCTCAAAACAGACCCCTGCAGAAACCCACTTGTTATACCTTTCCAGCAGATTTGTGAACCATTAATAACTTCTCTCTGAGAACGGTTATCCAACCAGTTATGCGCCCACCTTATAGTAGCCCCATCTAAGTTGTATTTGCCTAGTTTATTGATAAGAATATCATGCGAGACCATATCAAATGCCTTACTAAAGTCTAGGTATACCACGTCCACCGCTTCTCCCTTATCCACAAGACTCCTTATGTTATCAAAGAAAGCTATCAGATTGGTTTGACATGATTTGTTCTTTACAAATCCATGCTGGCTGTTCCTTTTCTTATCTTCCAGGTGTTTGCAGATGAATTCCTTAATTGCTTGCACCATTATCTTTCCTGGCACAGAAGTTAAACTGACTGGTTGTAGCTTCCTGCATTGTTCTTATTTCCCTTTTTATAGATGGGCACTATATTTGCCCATATATTTTTATGTATCATACACACACACACACACACACACGTGTATTTGTGTGTGTCTAATATGTAGAGAGGTGTGCTCTACTACTTGTCCATCTGAAGCAATGACTACAGCTTCAGTTCTAGTATCCCAATGCTCACCTTTCAGAGTAAGAGTGCTCTCACTTGGTTTGCAGTGCCCCCAAACCGAGTTTGGTACATTTCCTCAGGCTCTTCAGCTTCTGAAATGAAGAGATTTATTGACTTAAGGTTAAATAGCTTCTGTTTCTTCTGTGCTTCTCCCAGAATGCTTCAGGAGAACCAGCAGCCATTGCTGTATGTATGGCAAGTGTAACTTCCACACCTTATGGTCCCAAGGCCTTGCAGGGATTCACTGGTAGGGGTCTCGTGCTCATAATGCTGCACCAACCACAGTCTTTCCCTTTTCATAGCCATCGCTGTGTCCAGCATTTCTCTTTGAAGATGGAAGCCTGGGCGTCCAGAGGACAACAAAGCTTGACTGACTTCGAAAGACTCTTCAGGTGGCCTCCCTTTACCTTTGGGGGGGGGTGCTGGGGTTCTTCCCAGACATGTGTCCTTCAAGACAAGTAGGTAGCTCCACTACCCTTGAGGCGCGTGCACCTCCAGGGTGCCTCAGGGGAGACAGTGAAAATGAAAGTGGGGAGATGCTTACGTGTGTGCAGACTTTTTGCTTCTGAAGTCTGTGTTCTCCTTTATCGTGGGAAATAGCCTTAGGGCTTTGCCTTCCCTAATTATAAATAATCTGAAGACTGACTTGTTCCAGTCCCTGCCCCATGCCCTTCTGGGCTAACAGAGAGAACCCCTTCCAGAGCTGTGAAATGCTACAAATTGGTCGTACTAGTCTTCCTGTCATGATTTGTTTCTCAGGACTCCCAAGAGGGCATGCATCTGTTGATTGCTCCTTCTAGAACTCTCTCCCTCCCCCCCCACTTTTAGGATGTGCCGTGGTTCTTCTCTCTTGAACAGCATTGTACCCATGTGCGCTTTAATGTGACTTAACATCCTATGGCCTTGAAAGCAAGGCACTGGACTTGGAGGACTGGTGTTCTCTTCCTACTTCTGCCTCTGACTTGTCTGACCTTGGTCAAGTCACTTACCCTCTGCAGAGTCCCTTCCATGCGTTTTTGACTATGTAGATTGTAAGCACTGAAACAAATCTTAGCAGTGTAACTTCAGAGTCTTAGAAGCTTCAGGGGGTAGCCAAGTTAGTCTTACAGGTAAACTGAAAAAAACAACAGTCTGGTAGCACTTTATAAACTAACCAAATATATAGATGGTATCATGAGCTTTTGTGGGCACAGCCCACTTCTTCAGATGACCCAAGTGTTGGATGTCTAGGACCAACATAAATAGGGAAGATGGGAGGGAGGGAGGGAACAAGAAAAGGCAGTGGGTAAAAAATATATCAAGGGAAAGCCGAGTCTATAAGCACCTAAAGACTAGATAGTCAAAGGAGGCAAATGAAAACCATTAATTAGCAAACAGAGAATCAGGAAACACTTAAAGACTGATGAAACATCTACTCAGGAGCAAATTTACACTAACATTCCCCCCTAATCCCTGACCAGGAGCTTTCTATCTGCTACCCAAGATACACAAACCTGGAAATCCCGGATGACCCATCATCTCAAGTACTGGCACACTCACCACAGGATTATCTGTGTATATTGACTCACTCCTCAGACCCTATGCTACCAGCACTCCTAGCTATCTCCATGACACCACTGACTTCCTGAGGAAACGTCAAAACATCAGTAATCTACCTGAAAACACCATCCTGGCCGCTATGGACGTAGAAGCTCTTTACATCAACATTCCACATGAAGACAGATTACAGGCTATCAGAAACACCATCCCCGATGACAACACTGCACATTTAGTTACAGAACTCTGCAACTTTGCCCTCACCCACAACTACTTCTGATTCAGAGACAATTTTTATCTCTAAGTCAGCAGCACAGCCATGGGCACCTGCATGGCACCACAATATGCCAACATCTTTATGGCTGACCTTGAACAACGTTTCCTCAGCTCTCGCCCCCTAACACTCCTACTTTATTTACGCTACTTTGGTCATCATATGGACCCACGGGAAAGAGGCTCTTGAATTTTACAAAGATTTCAACAACTTCCACCCCACCATCAATCTCAGCCTGGACCAGTCCACATGGGAAATCCACTTCCTGGACACTACAGTACAACTAAAAAATTGACAAATCTCTACCACCCTCTACCAGAAACCCACTGACGGCTACACTTACTTCCATGCCTCCAGCTCCCATCCCAGGCACCCTTTTCAATCTATTGTATACAGCCAAGCCCTAAGACACAACCAGATTTGCTCAGATTCCACAGACAGAGACAAACACCTACAGGATCTTTATAGAGCATTCCTAAAACTTAAACACCCACCTGGAGAAGTGAAAAAACAAACTGACAGAGCCAAAAAAGTACCCAGACATGAACTACTCTAAGACAGACCCAAATGAGAAAATAACAGAATTCCACTTGTCATCACCCATGATCCACAACTCAAACCTCTCCAATGCATTATCCACAATCTACAACCTATCTTGGAAAATAACTCACTGTCAGAGGCCTTAGGGGAAAGGCCTATTCTCACTTAGACAAACCTCAACCTAAAACGTATTCTTTCCAATAACCATGCTACACAGCTACATCATAAACATCCAGGAACCCATCCCTGCAATCAACCATGGTGCCAACTGTGCCCATATAACTATACAAGTGAACTCATTACTGGAGCCAACCACACAAGCCACCAAATCAGAGGCTCATTCAACTGCACATCCAGTAATTTAATCTATACTATCAAATGCCAGCAATGCCCCACTGCAGTATATATTGGACAAACTGGACGGTCCCTACATGAAAGAATTAATGGATACAAATCAGATATCCGTAAAGGGAACATACAAAAGCCTGTGGGGGCACACTTTAATCTCCCTGGGCATGCATTAACAGATCTTCAAGTGGCTGTTTTGTTACAAACCAATTGCAGGAGCCAAATACACAGGGAAGGACTGGAGCTTCAGCTCATTCCCAAATTCAATTCTCACACCTCTGGATTAAACAAAGATACTGGATGGTTAGGTCAAACAATGTGGGCAACAATGGGTCTTTGAAGAATCTCATGATACCATAGATGTTTCGTGTGTCTTTAAGTGTTTCCTGACTCATTTGCTAATTAATGGTTCTTATCTGCCCTCTTTGACTATCTAGTCTTTAGGTGCTTATAGACTCAGCTTTCCCTTGATATATTTTTTACCCACTGCCTTTTCTTATCCCCCCCAATTTTCCCTTCCGCACCTCCCCCTCCCATCTCCCCTATTTATTTTGGTCCTAGACATCCAACACTCCAGTCATCTGAAGAAGTGGGCTGTGCCCACGAAAACTCATGATACCAGCTACATGTTTTATTAGTCTATAAAGTGCTACCAGACTAATCAGAGTCTTAGGTAGCAGAGAGAGAACCCATGAGGTCCTCCATAATCCAGCCCCCTGTGGTGGCTAGGACAAGATTATTTCTTCTAGCATTCAAAGTGTTTTGTGATTTTTCTGGGCACTGAAGTGTCTCCATTCAACTTTAGGTGTCATAATGGATCACAAGTTAAACACAAGTCAACAGTATGAAAAACATGTTGCAAGAAAAGCAAACATGATTCTGGGCTGCATTAACAGGAGTGTTGTGAGCAAGACACAAGAAGTCATTCTTCTGCTCTACTCTGCTCTGGTTAGGCCTCAACTGCAGTACTGTGTCCAGTTCTGGGTACCACATTCAAGAAAGATGTAGAGAAATTGGAGAAGGTCCAGAGAAGAGCAACAAAAATAATGAAAGATCTAGAAAACATGAGCTATGAGGGAAGACCGAAAGAATTGGGCTTGTTTAGTTTGGAAAAGAGAAGACTGGGAGAGGACACGATAGCGGTTTTCAGGTATCTAAAAGGGTGTTACAAGGAGGAGTAGGGATGTTAAATATCAGTTAATTAGTCAATTAATCTCATGAATTCTTATCAGTTACTCGATTATTCTATAGTTCAGGAGGAGGAGGGCCGCAGCCAGTGCATTCTGGCCTCACTCCCAAGAAGCCCCCTGTCACTACATGCTGCTGCCTCTGTATCAGCAGCAGGAACTGGTCTGCAAGGGGAGCCAGTTTAAAAACCAGCTCCGCTCGCAGACCGGCTGCCTGTCATCCCCCCAATACAGAGGCAGCAGCGCAGGGTGGCAGCAACCCCTGACCAGGATGAGGGCTGAGCCGGAACTGAGATGGGCTGCCTGCCTCGCTCCTAATACACTGAAGTGCAGAGACGCATGAATTAATGCCTTTTAAAACCCCGAATCCTACGTAGTGTTTTTTCCAAGAGGCTAACTGAGCTCAACACGCTACCAAGAACCAGAATGGATACCATCAATGTTTTTTAAATAAAATCAGATTTTTAAAAAATCAATAATAATTTTCTCATTTAGAAATTAATGGTTACAATTCAGTCTCATCACAAATACTACATGTTCACTTACAGTCTCATAAAAATGAATTAATGGCTTTAGGCTGTTCATCCTAACTACCAGCTGTTGCTCCTTGAAAGTTCTGGGCTTTTAATTTCTTTCTCAGCAGACTGAAGTCACATGTGAAAAGACAGACACAAGGGCTACATCTAGACTACATCCCTTTTTCGGAAAAGGGATGTAAATTAGACGTATTGCAATCGCTAATGAAGCGGGGATTTAAATCTCCCGTGCTTCATTAGCATAAAAATGGCTTCCGCTTTTTTCGGCACGGAGCTTTGCTGGAGAAAAGCACCAGTCTAGACGCTGATCTTTTGGAAAATAAAGCCTTTTCTGAAAGATCCCTTATCCCTTATTTCAAGAGGGATAAGGGATCTTTCGGAAAAGGCTTTATTTTCCAAAAGATCAGCGTCTAGACTGGTGCTTTTCTCCAGCAAAGCTCCCTGCCGAAAAAAAGCGGCAGCTATTTTATGCTAATGAAGCGTGGGAGATTTAAATCCCTGCTTCATTAGCGATTGCGATACGTCTAATTTACATCCCTTTTCCAAAAAAGGATGTAGTCTAGATGTAGCCTAAATGTAGCCACGCTGGATAGGATTGCTTTTGTTCTGTGCTTATGTAGTGGTGGAGCTGGGCCAAGCGCAGCAGAGGAGTTGGACAGTCAATATATAGGAAAGGAGGGAGGCAGAGTATAAAGGAACAGTGAAGTGGACTGGAAAGAAAAAGGAAAGATGTTGTTCAGCACATGCACAGCTTTCTATATTCCCCACACATTTGCCACAGAAAAGCTTTCATGGATTCTGGGCATAAGAGAGATCCTACCTGGGAATCTGTTGAAGAAATTCCTAAGGAAAACGTGTCAAGTGTAAGCTGTGCAAGAAGATGATGCCGGTTCCACCACAAGAATGAAACATCATAAGCAAAAGTGCTTAGTGGGAGAAAACGATGTGGCTACGGCTGAAAAACAGTGTGGATCAACTGGTTAGTAACTTAAATTCACTTTTGCAATGCATTGTACTTGAAGACACTCTCCCTGCCTCTCAGTATGTGTGATTTGACACATTTCCAAGCTGTTTGCTATGTTGGATATAGCTAGGCAAAAAAAAATAGCTAGTCCTTATGGCTTGGTTAATAGCTAATTAGATTTAGAATCGATCGCTCATGTATATGGTACAGAAAGCTGCAGTAAGAGAAATCTGGTGATGCCAGTTGCCACTGGGTATAATTTTCTTATTTTCTATGACGTTACACGTGCCCCTTGTTTTGGAACATCAGGGCCACAGACCACAATGGTGATGCCATGACTGTTCCTAGGTTTTGTTTCAGGATCCTATTAAAGCTGAAGAGATTTTCTCTGAAGTTGTTGCAGACTCCTCCATTGGTACTTCTAGTAAGCAAAAGATTTTAATCATCCAGTAAAGCCACCACCATTGATGGGTTTGTCGTAAGGACCAGCAAGTACCAACAAAAAGATTGCTCAGTTCATTTATGCCACATTCTCCTTTTCACATTATGAACAATAAACACTTTCATTGACATGGCTGAGTCTTTATGATCAGTCTACACTCCACCTGTAGAGCAGATGTTGGTGGAAGGTTGCTAGATACAGTGTACGAGAAGGAACTCGAACAGTGTGCAAGAAATACCGAGGAGAAAGTTGCCAGTTTCAGCCTTGATGGGTGGAGCAATGTACACAAGGAGCCAGTCAAATGTGCTTGTGTGACAACAGAAGATGAGGTTGCATATCTCAGAAACAATAGCAGCATCAGGAAATGCCCACACAACAGAACATTTAAAAGAAGTGGCAGTGAAAGCTGTAATAAACTGAACAATAATTCAGTGCTCACATGCACAGCTTTGTCATAGACAATGCTGCAAATACGGCGAAGAAGAAAAGATACTTAGAAGAAGAAATGGAAGGGTGCTCCTTAATAACCTATGGGTATGGTGACCATTTAATGCATCTTTCAACCAAAAACATATGGATGTCTTCTCTAGGAATAAAAGAAAATGTTGTTGGAAGTCGCAAAATACTTCTGTAACAGCCATTTGGCTTCACCTCCACTAAAGAGAGCAGGTAAAGCCAAACTAATTCTTCCTCAAGATGTTCAGTGGAGTACAGTGGTTGATTATTTTGAAAAATGTATTAAGAACTGGCCTATTCTCATATAATTTGGCGGGGGGAGGGAAAGTGATTAAATTGAGGGAAGTACCTCTAATCCAGTGTTAGATACTTTGGATGAGAAATACAGAGGATATGCTCAGTATACTGAAATCTATATCCATAGCCTTAATCAAGCTTCAGAGAAATTGCTGCTTCATTGCTGATGCTGTTGAAATTTGGAAGGCACTTCAGGAGACATTGATGAAAGAAATACCTCTCTAGAAAGTTAAACTGCAGGCAATAAAGTAAATGGATCAAGCACTAACTCCGCCTCATTTTCTTGAGAATATTCTCAACCCCAGCTATAAAGGTAGATGCCTAACTTCTTCAGAAGAGGCTGCTGCCATGGCACAGGCATCTAAAAAGCACTCCTCAGTTGTGCCAGTCACAACACATTTCAGGGTTGGAGCAAACCATTTACTGATGAAGTGACTAATGTCATTCACCTGAATTAGTGGGAATCCTTAGCCAGGCACAGAGTTCTCTGTGACTAAGCCAACTTTTCCCAGCAGTAGATCCCTCTGCAGGCACAGAGGAAATATTTTGTTTGTTATTCACTCAAAGCTAAGAGTATGGAAGACGAGAGCTAGTGGTAGAAGTGTTAAGGACATGGTACATTCAGTGTTCTGAGGACTTGCCTCTTAATGTTAAATAACATTTGAAATGTAAAAAAAGTTGGACAGCTGTCAGTCAGCAACTCAGGAGACTGCTGCAATTGCAAGTATGAAACGTTTTATGTAACATTTTAAGATTGTTTAATAAAATAGATGTGCTGTCAGTGTTTGTGTGATTTAGTTCTTACTACTTCTAATGTAGCGCTGCTGCATCTGCGGTTTGACACCAGTGATGTGTATTATGTATTAACTTGATTGTGTATCTTTTAAGAAAATTAATAATGAAGAAATAGAAGTGGGAAACTTGTTTTAAATCAAATGATTTTTCTCTTGACGATTTTTAAATCGCCTGATTTAAAACTCAGTCCATCCTGCCAAGAACTGCCTGTCTTTGCATAAGACACCCACCAGTGACACTGTTTTGCTTGTCTTTGATTAAATGCTTTCAACCCCTAAGTAGTTAAATACTACCTCCCCGCCCCCAACACAAGTGTTGTTGAATGGCTGAAGTGCAGGATTATCTAAGAGGGCTACTCAACTTTGGAAGCCTTGGGGGCCACAATGACTGAGCGCCAAAACTTAAGTGTGGTTGCATGTAGATGCAAATATATATGCAAATAGCTTCTTTCACACTGACAGGCATGAATACAAAGATTAAGGCAAGACTAACAACACGCAGGCCCCATTTACGTCAGTTCTGCTGATATTAATGAAGTGCAATATTGACCCCATTTCCACCCATATGACAGCACTTTCAATGAGCAATGACGGTCCAGGAATTGAACTACTAAAACACGTACCAACAGAAGACCATTATATTGACTCACCGTTATGGAGCGTGTTCCCAGTGGAGGCCATGTTCAAAGAATCCCACCTGCGGGCCACGTGTTAAGCCCCACGTAAACCCAAACCACCGTGGGCCGCAAACAAATAGGCTGTGGGCTGTGTGTTGAGTAGCCCTGATCTAAGAGGTGAGTTACATTCTGTTATTTCTTGTTACACAGCTATTAGGGTAGAGGAGGATGTGTGCTGGTGATCCTGGCATGTAATTACTGAGTTGCAAACCACAGCTCTGAATAGCGGACACTTTCTGCGTCTTCTTCCTTTATGGCTGAAATTTTCAGTGTTTGGCCTTTTACAAAAGAGAAACTTCTGAAAATTTAAGCAAAAAGTTCTTGTCGTTTGGTGGGTGGTGAGTTTCTGCATTTCAGCCATTCCTCTCCACACCCCCTTTATCAACTTCAGATGCAAGTGCTTACAGGAGAAAGATGGAAGGCGCTGGGAAATGGCCTTTGTTGCTAAGTGCTTCTGCGTGTTGTGGGGAACGGTTGTAGTTTTGACTTGGCATACAGTTAAGAAAGTTTGAAAACCCCGCTTCTTCCAGGCAGAGTGCATTGGAAAGTGCATGAATGGCTGTCTTAGGTGGGTGGTGAAAAGGTAGCTGAGGTGACAGGAATCTGAGGTGGGGAGGGTCTGTGGGAACCCAGCACTTGGAGTGGATAAACTACTAGAGAGTTTGCCTGGCATTGCTCAGGTCCTTAGTTAACTCTTCTTTTTCTTCACTGAAATCACTGCTCTGGGGTGGGGGATGGGGATGAGGAGTTCGGGATGCAGGCTGCTCCCGGGAGAGGACCGCCCTAGGTCTCTCACCACAGCATAGAATCCTAGGGCTGGAAGAGACCTCAGGAGTCATCAACTCCAGCCCCCTGCCCAAGGCAGGACCAATCCCAACTAAATCAACCCAGCCAGGGCTTTGTCAAGCCGAGACCATGGTGATTCCACCCCCTCCCTAGGGAACCCATCCCAGGGAGGTGGTGGAATCTCCATCCCTAGAGCAGCTTGGGGCCAGGTGAGAAGTGCCTCTCCATGGCCACTGCAGCTCCAGAGGGCACAGCCAGGGGAAGGCTGCAGGCTCCTGGGCTGGGGCAGGTCCAGGATCGTCTGCCCCCTGCGCTCCCCAGACAGTGTGGAATGCACCAAACTCTGCACTTTCCCCTGGCTTCCTGACGAAGGGGAACAGCCAGTAATGTTTGGGGGGTGGGGAGCTTGAGACTCCCAGCCCGCCCTCCCTAAAGGGTGCCTGCAGGGTGGGAGGCTTGGGACTGAGGCAGTCCTGGATGTGGGGGAGGGGGAGTTGCCCAGCCAGTCCTCTTTCACCTGCTTGGCAAGTGTCTCTTTTCTGTGTGGTTTTATGAGAAGCAATCCCATTCCAGGCACATCCCCGTTTCCTGGCACAACCAAATGCTGACCTTGCTTTACGTTATAAGAGGAAGCTGCATGCCGAATTTAGCCCTCACTCTTATCGTTTAGGAGAAGTTCTGCTTCCCTGTTGGTTGTAAATCTTGTGTAAGTGATTGTCTCAGGCTCTTTTCTGATATACACAGAACAGCACAAGGTAGATAGTAAAAGATACTCTGAGAGCATCGGAGGTTGTAGAAAAGCATGAAACGCTAACCACACGATCAGCTGTTTTGTAACGCAAAGCATGGAGGTGAACAGAAGAACTCCGCTGCTGCTCAGGAAGGTGAAATTTCTACCTCTCCTGTCACTCTAGGAAGCCTCTACCCTATGCTATGGTGACATAGCAGTGCCTCAGCAAATGGCTGTCGCGTAGATGTGTCTGAAGTGGCAGTCATGCTTGCACGTGCTATCTGAATTTCTGGGATTCAGTGCAGCAAAAGGCCACGAATGTACGGCAGGAACAGCACTTGTATGGAGCTCGTGAGGTGCTGCTCTAGTTTCTTGCAGTTATGACCCTTCTGCAGTGGCTTCTACTTGCCATTAGGCGATGCGAAGACTGCCCCCGCTTTGAAATGGCCTGGGGCAAAGCATATCCCTTGAAACGTGCCTCAGTAACTAACGCGACCTCCGATTTATCTACCCGTTTTCATGATGAATATTTCCTACCCCCACTTCCTAGTATGCTCTCTGACTTGGCTCTTGCCTCTGACTATGAATTATCATTGTGCCAATAGGTTACATTCAGAAGATCAAATCTGGAGAGGAGGATTTCGAATCCCTTGCTTCCCAGTTTAGCGACTGCAGCTCGGCAAAAGCAGGAGGAGATCTGGGTGCTTTTGGGAGAGGTAGGTGACATGAATTCAATAATGAAATTACGCCGTTGACATTGAAATTCATCAGCAAGGGGTGGGGATAAATAACCCCGTCCCCTCACATGGATTGATGTGCGAAGAGAGTTTGCTGAATGTGAAGTGTGGCTTGCTGCTTAGATGCTAAACCAATTAGGAATACAGCTCCGATACGACTCTACAAGGAGAGCGCATTATGCAAACGCTCCTTACGAAATTGGCTTTTGCTTTGAGAGTTGTTTTGTTTTAGCCACACTGAAAGGGAACCCAGTTGCTTAGCATAATAAACCGTGAACAAGGAGGAAATGAATCAATGGAACTAATGACAAACCAGACAGATAATTAAGCACTAATCTCCAAGTGTATATGCATGGGAGGGAGTAATAGCAAATTGGGGAAATGGGTGCAATTTGCAGACAACCAAAAGTAATGCTGCTGCCGAGGGGATTCATTTCAGCAATGCTGATCCGTGTGGAGAGGGAGTGCGTACAAGATGCTGCTCTCATTTCACTCATTAACGGGATGTATTAGGACACTTGACATAAGAAAGGTCCTTGAGCACATAAGAGAGATGTCCCGTGTTGCATGTTGTAGCTGGAGTACACAGTACATTGGTGCTGGCAAACACAGCGTTTTCTGCCTTTGGCTTTAAAACGTGAACATACCCAAAGGAAAGAAGTCTAGTGAGAATTCCCTACAGCTGAAACAGTGAGGTGGGATCATGTGTTTCTGGTAAGATCATTTAGGGGGATGGCAGGATGAGACATGAGCATCGAGGCAAGTTCCTGAACATTTCCATTTTTTCTGTGCTGCAAACACACAAATATTGCAGCAGAAATCTCTGCTGATGTACCACGCTGCAAGGGTGTTCAGGACAGTCTGCATAGTTGTATTACAATCCGAGTATCTGCCCAGGAACAGTTACAACAGCCAGAACTGACCCATTGCCATAGACTTCAGCCACAAAAGCTGTCTTCGGGAGTGTAAATGTGGACTTACAATAACACATTGTTTAGGTTGCTTTTGTGTGTTACAGCTACCTACAGAGGTCATTTATATTGCAGTTAAACAAGCGATTCCTTCTTAATTAGTGCTCCTGTGGGTGCTCCATTTTAGGCATGCCTGTGCCCCCATGGCTTGGATCTAAGATTTTTGGTAACTGTGCCCATTATGTTGGTCCATGTGCTTGTGGCAGGGTCAATAGGCCCCTGTTCTGCCCACTGTCCTGCAGTTATGGGGCTGTGGTACAAATCTCACTTGCCTTTTCTCAGTGTTTGACCTTCTGGCCCCCTGCAAAACAAAGGGGTGTTGGGGCTGATGCCTCTGGCCAGTCAGGGCTGAACAAACAGTTCTCCTCAGCCACCTGCTGAAGTGTCTGGACACCTGGGGGGAAGGGAGCCTCCAAACACCCCCTCAGCCCCTCACCTCTCCCTGCACCCTTTAGCAGTGCTCCTCAGCCACCTGCTGAAGTGTCTGGACACCTGGGGGGAAGGGAGCCTCCAAACACCCCCTCAGCCCCTCACCTCTCCCTGCACCCTTTAGCAGTGCTCCTCAGCCACCTGCTGAAGTGTCTGGACACCTGGGGGGAAGGGAGCCTCCAAACACCCCTCAGCCCCTCACCTCTCCCTGCACCCTTTAGCAGTGCTGACTCGATTGTCAGCTCCTCTGAGTCTCCTTATCAGTTGTTCTTTCCTCTCCCCCTCCCCTCCTCCACAGGGAAGGTTTTAAAGAGCTCCCCTGGCCCGTAATTGATTTACAGCAGCCCCTGATTAGCCAGGGCCTTGCTGTTTTTTTGTTTGGTGTGGTGGTGGTTTTTTAGAGCTGCCTCTCTCCCCTTCCATCCAGCCCTGTGTCAGTGCCCTAAACATCCTTGTACCAGTGCTGTATAGCAGGGTCGGCAACCTGTGCCTTCTGAGCCAAATATGGCTCCTACTCCCAATCTGATCCTGGACCGCTCCCCCTCCTGCCCAGATCCTGCACCCCTATCCCTGTCACTGGCAGCCCTGACTGAACCCCTCCTTTTTGGCCCTACCCCAGAGCCTGGGGGGGCCTCAAAATCCACTAACCCTGGAACCCCAGAAGAGTTAATCTGGCCTGAGGCCTTAAATCTGCCTTCCCTGCCCCTCTCCCACATGGGGCTAGAGCACCAGGGTTGTGAGGTTTTTCAGTTGGGAGGCCACATCAGTGAGGGTTTGGTTTGGTTTTTTGCTTCTTTCTTGTGTGGTCCCCAACTGAGTTTTCTGTAGGTCATTGGCCCCTGTGACGGCGCGTTGGGGCCCCCCGCCTCCTGCACCCCCGAAATGGCACGAACAGACTCCCCCAGCCAGTAGAATAGAGGTGGTTTATTGCTTCTCCAGGATACAGCCCAGCACAGATGTCATCAGGTTACAGGGCATGATGCCTCAGCCCCGCTTGATATGGCGGGGGGGGGGAGGTGTCTCGGCTTCTAAACCCCCCAGCCTGTTGCTGAGGCTGCTTCCTCCATGCTCCCAGACAGAAACTAACTCACTCTCCTCCAGCCCTGCCCCCCAGCCAGGGGCAGCATCCACCTCCCTTTGTTCCTCCCCATGGTGGGTAGCTGGTCAGACAGGTTTGGAGCCCCCTTTGCATAATGACCAGACAGCAGAGGTCGCCACAGCCCTAGCAAGGCCCCCCCACTACGTCACAGCCCCCGACCCAGAAAAGGTTCCCCACTCCTGCCATAAAGCAAGACAACGCTGAAACCTTTTGTGTTGGGCATCTAATTTAATTTATTTAAAATGAAGCCTGGTCAGCAAGGCTCCCGTCCAGGGCCCAGCCCCTGTCTGGCCGCAGTGTCCTGTCCCTGCCCCTGCCCCAGTGGTCCAGTTCTCATCTGGTCACAGGAAGGGCTGGTGGCAGCCCCCCTTCTGCTGCCGCCCGGGTAGGAGGGGAGGCCACCACCTGGCTGCAGCGATCCTGGCCTGGCCCCTCATCCAGCCACTGCTACCTAGGTGCAGCAGCCCAGCCCTGGCCAGGTAAGGTAATCCAGCCCTAGTTGCCTCCCCTCCCCCCCACTCTATTTCCCACCCCCGGTGCCCTGCCTCCTGCACCTCCCAACCCCCTGCCCTGAGCCCCTCATACACTCCAACCCTGACTCCCGCACCCCACATCCACAAACTGCGCCCCCCCCCCCCCCCCCCAGCAGCAGCAGCAGAAGTCCGGTTAAATAAAATCTGTGAGTACGACGTTTCATGTATGCTGTTAAAATCATCATGTCAGTTATCAATAATATTCAATTATATCTTTTCAGTCATGCAAATGGGCATTCCTATACGGCTCTCTGCTGACCACTTGTTCTGAATTTTGATGTAGTTCTGCTCTTTGGTTTGCTGCATAGGGCTGTGTGGGTGAACTGCCTTCAGTTCCCTCTCAGCTGCCTTTGGCCAGAGATGGAGTCTAGCATGTGCCTGTTTCTCCTCTTCTTTATCTTTTAGTTAGAGCTTCGTAGTAGCAAGGTTAGTACCTTGTAGTCAGAACTTCTTTCCTGGTCTTCCTTCCTCTGTAAAATCTTTCCCCCTGTGAGGGGCTAGAACAACATTTTCTTCTATTGAGGACGGCAGTCTTCCTAGATCCCTAGAAGGGATTTGAGGCCCTTCTCTTGTCGAAATGCAATCCCTGTTAGCAATGGACACTCCCATGGCATTGTTTCAGAGATGCCTCCATTCCCAACACCTGTCAAATACGCTCTTTGAAGCAAAAACCCTGTAAGAACAGGGAAATTGAGACTGTTAATGAGAGAGAGAGAGAGCCTTACACCCAGCTACAGACTTGGGCACAGAGAGGCTCCCATCTAGGGACCTTCCACATCTGTCAGTGCCCCAGTTCACACTGCTAACGAGAACTTCCAAGAGGAAGAAGGCACCAAAGCCCCAGACTCCAGCATTCTCATTGACTAAGATACCTTTAACTGTGCTCCTGGTACCCTATTCCAAGAATAAGGGGAGAAAAACAGAATTCCTCCTTACCTCAGGCCCAAGAAGAGTGCCAGTGAGGCTTCAGGTATTTCAGATACCATGAAGCACAGTAACACACCAACGAAGTTCCAGTATGCCAGTTTTGCGCAGGAATCCTATAGCTAGAATCTCCCTATAGCCATGACAGCATTGGATGTTTCCCTCTTGGAATGGGAAGCATGTTGGGCCTCCTCAGCCCAAGGACAATAGTCACAGCAGGAACAATGCTTGCACATCTGTCTGTTGGCATTAAGGGGGTCAGAAATGTTTGCTTTCGCTTTCTTTCCCGGTTCAAAAACAAGTCCATCAAGATCACGATATGTGACGTGTATTATATCAGTTGTCAGGTGAAGCGTGTTCTCCCTCTCTCTGTACCAAGGAGTTTAAACTTTGGGACTGATGTGTACTCACAGGTCGTTTGGCGCTTGCCTCCTGCAAATACTAAACACCATGGTGCATGACCTGAGCAGACATTTCCCCTTACAGTACAAATGGGAACTGGGCTCTCAAGTCTTCCACAAAATATTCCTAGTTTGAGGATTTGCAGAGGTCAACCTTTTTGCCACAGCAGCAAAAGCTAAAGTGCAGGAAACGTATAGACCCTCCCCCCCCCCCCCCCCCCGGTCTGTAGAGGAGGCTTCCTTTATTACATGGACTGAGAGTATTTTTTATCTGTCCTTCAGTTTCACTGCTATTAAAGATCCTTATCGAGATAGAGAACCAGTCCGAAGTAGTTTTACACCAACTTGGTTGAGACAAATTTGATTTCCTTCTCTCCTCTCTCATCTATGGCATCTCCCAATCAGACCTCAGCTGTTCTCTTGGGATGTGGGTTAGACACTTGACCCTAATCGGAACATGCTGCTTGGCTTCTCACTGGTTCTCTGGACTAGAGACCAGATGTTCATCGGCAGTATTAAAGATACTGTTAAATAGCCAAAAGTAATCTACTAGACATACTTCTCTTCAGAAATTGAGAAGTACATAAAAACCCAAGCTCAGTATCCTGTCTTCTGACTGTGACCAGTGCCAGGCACTTCAGAGGGAATCCTCAAGTGATGACAACATTTGGGGTAATCAGCGCCATCTTCCTCCATCCGTTGCCTCTTTCCACACTCTTGGATTATTACTTGCAGGAATTTAAAAATCCTGGCTGGCCTGTGAGTTCCAACGAGGTTGGTTTAGCGTCCTTAACAACTCTGTGAACAAACAGGTTTCTTGTTCTTTGCACATCGGAGATCAGCGAGTTTCCCGAACGGACTTAGTCTCTTTCTGAAGATTAGCGCCCCTACACTGCTTTGGGATCTCATCCTGATTTTTAACTGTGGCATGGAACAACCCTTGGCATCATTAGCTGTTCACTTACTGCTGTATCTGTCGGAAGGTGTGTGACGGCACGTCGGGGTCCCCCGTCTCCTGCACCCCGAAATGGCACAAACAGACTGCACCAGCCGGTGGACTAGAGGAAGTTTATTGCCTCTCCAGGATACAGCACAGCACAGCACAGCTGTAGTCTGGTCACAGAGCTGGGCTAGGATGCCTCAGGCCCCCTTGAGACGGGGGAGACTGGGCCCCTAAACTCCAGCCTCTTTCCCTAGGCTCTCCTCCATGCTCCCAGACAGTAACTAACCAAATTCCCTTCCAGCCCTGCCCCCCAGCCAGGGCAGCATCCACCTTCCTTTGTTCCTCTCCATGGGGGGTGTCTGGCCACTGGTTCAACAAGTTTGGCCTTACCTCTGCCTAGTGAGGTTTTCCCTGCTGGGTCTGGCTCCAGACAGCAGGGGTCACCACAGCCCAGCAAGTACCCCCACTACGTCACAAGGTGGCCTTCCTAGACAGGGGCTTTAATGGCAGACCACCCTCCCTCTGCCTTCTCCTTGGGAAGCAATGCATCTTTAGCACCTCGTCCAGAGTTCTTAGGGGGCCTCGACTTTATACCAACCAAACCACTTCCCTTCTGTTTTTTTCCAAGCCCCATCAGTCTACAGAAGTCGGCTTTTCTTACCTTAGCTGTTAAGAGGAAACTACTCAGGAATACCCTTTAGACTCCTTGTTTCTATTGCAGAGAGGTCTATGGGAGCAGAGACTTGGTAAATGGCTCTCTTGATGTATTATTGCCTGTCATGGTCTTGCAAAGGTTCTACTTCTAAGAGTGACGGCCTGCTCTACTCCCTCTTTGTCTGTAACTCCACTCAAAGAATCTCCAGTTGCTGAAATCTTCAGGGCTGCAGTAGGGTTTTCCAGCTGCTATTCCCTGAGTCACACCCAGATCAGCTGCAGCAGTGGACAGCACAGTTCCGTCTTTCTTTAGCCACAAACACTCCTCTAAAACTTCCGCCTCCTGACAGTGTTGCTGTGAGGAAGTCGCCTGAAGTGGAACACGCCAGGGGGTGGTACTAAAAGGAGAGGTTACTCCTCTTGTGCTGTAGCCAGAGTTCTTTGAGCTGTGTGCCCTATGGGTGCTTCATTATTCCTCTCCCCCCCTGCATTGGGGCTGCCTGTGTGGGCACAGGAGAAACCAAGGACAGTTCACCCACATGGCTTCCTACAGATTCAGAACAGAGCATGTAGGGCACATGGCTCAGGCAGAGCGGGTACTGTGACCAAAGGTGCAGGCTGCCCAAGGTGAGACCTCCTTCCTCCAACAGACTTTCCTTTTCTTGCGTAACACGGCCACTGTATGGTTCTAATGTAATGAAACACACATTAATCGTGCAATGTTTGGGCTTCTCTGAAGACTGCCAATTCACTGCAGTTCTCTGTGACTTACAGAAAAAACATCTCCTGGTTTAAGCAGAAAGTAAAATGTTGCAAGACTGTCTCCACTAGGTGACACTAGAACTACAAGTGGCTGCTCCACTCCAGAGATGCCGCACTCCGTCTCCATCTTTGCCTCGTGCTGTCACTGGGCTGCAAACATAATTTATTAGAACTGTGAACGCTGGTTACTTCAGAGGTGAAACTGCTAAAACATTCCAATTTATCTTTTGGAAAACCGCTAGTAATTGATTTTGCTTAAGGAAAATTATTCTGATGTGGCGCACAGAGACTCTTTCCTCATCTGCAGTAAAGATCCTTTGCTTGTAGCAGAATTAACGAAAAGCTAAGATGAAGGGTTTCTGCGCGCAGTTCTAGGTGAGAGAAGGCTGTTTGAATCATGTGTGAATGTGGCATTCGAGTAAGAGTTAGTGAGACAGAAAA
Source organism: Pelodiscus sinensis (assembly GCF_052426305.1). Lineage (NCBI taxonomy): Eukaryota > Metazoa > Chordata > Testudines > Trionychidae > Pelodiscus > Pelodiscus sinensis. The sequence continues at coordinate 643,691 of NC_143082.1, forward strand.
ACAGTTTGCCTCTCCTACCGCTTAAACTAAATGGTCGATTGCAGAGAGAAGCGGGACTCTGAGAAGTCCTATATATCAAGTCACTTCAGTAATAAAACCAGAAGGATTTTTTTTGGTGAAGGGTAAGACATCAGGCTGAGGCTATTGTGACTGATCCTGAAAGGAGGAATGTAGCCTTCATGGCATCTTGCTGCCTTGCTAGAGCAATGACTCTGGATGGATTTAGGCCCTAAAGTAAAATATATGAATTCTGCAGCAGCTCCTCAGCTACATGGGATGCATCCAGGATGTATGGCCTGTGCGGGGCTGGAATGCTTCAGTTCCCAAAGAGATGAGTATATCACTGAAATGTCTCTTTAGGAAAAACAGAGCCTGCTGCTGATCCATCTGTCATGCTGTCTATATGCTTTCTGCAGCCATCTCCTAATGCGCTGCGGAGTCCAAAGCTACAGCAGTGTCTCGAAACTGAGACAAGGGTCATAAACTTACAGGAGATTAGTGTTGTGTTCCTGGTGAGCCGATGATCTATCCCTCTCCAGGCATCTCAAGGCAAACGCCGCAAATCCAGCTCGTGTGACGGGTGGGGAGTGAAGGTTCCGTATGTGACGGGGGCTCTTTGCGGGCACCGGGTGTGCAAGTGAGACGTGGGATTGGCTGGACGAGTGGCGCCTCGTTACTTCAGCCGGGAGAGAGAGTTTCTTTGCTGTCATTTCCAAGCTACCACAGTAAACTGGGCAGAGACCCGGTTCCCTCGTGAGCTAGTGACTCCCATCCTGCCTCAGCTCCTTCTGGCCGAAGCATTGGAGCCCACAGCAGAGCCGCTGTAGGCTTCCTGCTCATTGTTGCTCATCTTGGCTCCTCACCTGTGGCTTTCCTAGGTCTGCTGAGGAACCCCCAGGAACTTGGTGACAGAGAGAGAGCGCCTCATGCTCTGCTCTCCATCTAGGTCATGACATTACCCAGATGCATCTGGTGAATTATTTAGTGCAGCTTGTAATGTACACTGCCTCTCCCTTCGCTGTGCCTTAAGGGCATCTGACGCTGAAAGACTAGCACTGGCTTGTGCCGTTGAATGTGCTGCAGAGATTTCCTTTGCCCTTCTCTTGCTGAAACACTTTTCCTGGCAGCAGTGATGTTTATGGGGTGTGAGCAAAAGCTCTGAATCGGAGTCGTGTGTTGGTGGAGTGTCTGCTGGGAACAGAGGAAAACAAACACCCCCTGCAAGCTATTAATTGGTGGCTTCATTGCTTGCCTGGAGGCTGCCTTCCTTTGAGGCAGGCTTGCTCAGAAAGGCCTTCCGCTCTCTGCTGACTTAATTGAACTCTTTCTCGTTGCTGCTTTCTGCAGGTCAGATGCAGAAACCTTTTGAAGATGCCTCATTTGCGCTGAGGGCTGGGGAGATGAGCGGACCAGTTTTCACAGATTCAGGGATCCACATCATCCTACGCACGGAGTGAAGTGCCTTGGTGACACGTAGAAAGGAAAGGGCGAGGGGAAGAAAGGAAAAAACCCTGCTCCAACCCTGCACACTCCTGAATGAACTTCATATATCTAGTTTAAAAAACCTCATTTCATATCTCAATCCCTTCTGTGGCACCTGACACAATGTTTTCCACCTGTAGAGATGCATGGTTAGCCAAGGGTGAGAATGCAATCCAACTAACAGAGACAGTAGCATCTTTCATAAGCAGAGAATGTAAAAATTCTCCGGCATGCCACAGCCGCTTGAGTTTTATATTGACAATCCCTCAGTCGAGGAGACGTGTCAATGCTAAAGTTCACACTTCAGTGCTTCCCACATCCACCGTATTAGAGAGAGAGTATTTATTGCAGAACTGCACTGATGGTGGCAAAATTGACTTGTGAGCTCTGGTGTTTAAGATGGAATGAAATCTCTGTCCTGCCCCAGCATCCCTGCACTGCTTTAAAACCAAGTTTTATCTAAAATAAGCATCATTCGGTCTGGAGCCCAGTTGGTTTGTAGAACAGACTGTCAAAGCTGTTGATAAATTGATGTTAAGATGCCATACTGGTAAGGCCTTCACTGCCACCTGTGTGTAACTTCCCTTCGTGTTGCTGCCTCAGTGAAGAGCGTGGGTTGTTGGTCCTGCCAGACAGTGTTAACTGGAGCTTCCACTTCTGTTGCATGGGCTTAAAGCTCGAAGATGCTTTTTGGTTTGTGATGAGTAGAAGCAAAGGGGGGTTAATGGCCAGTAGTTCCCAGGGCAGGAAGATCAGTAGCTAGTTAAGCTGTGTAGAAGTATGTAGAATACTGTGTTAACCATTCCTGCGTGAGGTCACTCCATTATTCTGACAGTACCGTTGAGTAGGAAGGACTGCAGTGGGGCGAGAGCTGTTTCTTCAGAGCTTCTCTGGACCCACCAGTGGTTGAATTGCTGTAAGTCGCTGTTTCCAGTTACACTGTATTGCTCATGTTTAGTAAATACCAAACCAAACCCGATGAAGTTCCCAGCTTTGGTCCAGTGCAAAGATGCTGTATAGTTCTGGTTCTCTAAAGCAGAAAATAAAGCCCTCTCCAGTTGAACATTTCCAAAGCTCGGGCATTGATTATTTCTCCCCCTTCCCTCTGGATTGTACCGATCTCTTTGGTCCTGGTTAAAAAAGAAATCCCCGTGCAGCAGGTGTAAAGCAGCCGTGGCCAGTGTGGTCTGAAATGGAAATCTACCTCCAGTGATGTTAAACAAAACCATCCTCATCTGTTCTTTCCGGGTCTTCAAAGACAATCAGACCATTAGCCTGCGACTGACGGGGGTGGGGGGGAGTGACAGATTCTGCCACTTGGTTAGTGCCTTGTGCAGTGTGAGATGCAACTCCGTGCGAGTAGGAGGGGTACATCAGTGTCTGGTTTGGTCACTTTCCCAATTTCCCTTAGTTCTGCAAATCTGCAGAGGTTTTCTTCCTATCACACCAGCCATTACAGAGAGTGGCTCCTTGGAGTGATTTAAAAATCCCCCTCTTGTTTAGAATGAGGAAAGGCAACATCTCCCAGAAGCTCCAGCCAATTAAGATGATCACCCAAACCAAGGAGCCTCCGAAAATGAGTATTTCTTGCAGTTCTGCTTCTGCTCTTTCCCTTGCGAGTCATTCTGGAGAAGTGGAAGGCTCTTGCATATCAGATAAAAGTTAGTCTCCATAGCAACATATTAAAAAAATACTCTCCCAGTTGTGGGGTGACTCAGGTGAGAACTTGGAAAAGGAAAATGACCCCCCGTCACTGCAACGCCCTGCGAACAGGAGCACGTCAGTCTGGAGAGTGGGGCTATGGCGATCTAGCTGAGGAAGTGGCTTTCCGAAGCTGGATTTGGCCGTTGTTTTCATTTCCAGATTCTCAGCGCAGCACTGCTTAGTGAGGAAGGCCCACAGGCAGGGCCAGGAGCGGCAGGCCCAGCCAGGTGCAAACCAACCTCTTCTGGTAGGATTGGAGTGAGGGGATAACTAATGGAGCACAGGCCCTGGCTTGCAAACTGCTCAAGAAGTTGAAGCCTAGTATTGAGCAGGGGAACTGCCACAAAATGTGAGTGGGATTCCAAAACCCATTTGCTGTTTTAGCCGGCCAAGGCAAATGGCCCCGGTTAAAGGAGGCAAGAAGCGGTTTACTCTGATTGGGTGTCTGCCCCCCAGCGCTAGCAGGGCTCTGTGCAAAGGGCCTGCCCCTGCCGCCCGTCCCGTAGAGAAGGAAGAGGAGGCTGTGTGTTTCAGGGCATAAACCAGCAGCTACTAAATGTTGCCCCGTGGCCCGCCTGCAACACTCTCTGCGGGGCTGGAGCACCAGTGCCGGGGAACCCTGAGCCTTGTGGGCCAGTCAGGCAAGCGGGGCTGGATCCGACCCACGGGCTCTGCCTGGCGGGGGGAGGAAGCGGCTCCGTGTGCTCCTGTTCCCCTCCATCTCCCCCAGGCTGGGAAACAGCAGCGCAGCAAAGCGCTGCTCAAGGCTTTTCCCTGCCGCTCTGTAATCACAGTCAGTAGGAGCAGGGGAGGGTGACTGAGAGCAGTGGGGGCCATGGGCATCCCTGGGGAGCTGCGCAAGATAAGCGCCCTCAATGCCCTGCTACCACTCAAACCCCCCACCCTCAACCTGTTCCTGCACCCTGCCTCCCCCCAGCCTGCTCCTGCAGCCCCTACCTCCCCCCCAGCCTGCTCCTGCAGCCCCTCCTGCACCCTACCTCCCCCCAGCCTGCTCCTGCAGCCCCTACCTCCCCCCCAGCCTGCTCCTGCAGCCCCTCCTGCACCCTACCTCCCCCCAGCCTGCTCCTGCAGCCCCTCCTGCACCCTGCCTCCCCTCCAGCCTGCTCCTGCAGCCCCTACCTCCCCCCCAGCCTGCTCCTGCAGCCCCTCCTGCACCCTACCTCCCCCCAGCCTGCTCCTGCAGCCCCTACCTCCCCCCAGCCTGCTCCTGCAGCCCCTCCTGCACCCTACCTCCCCCCCAGCCTGCTCCTGCAGCCCCTCCTGCACCCTACCTCCCCCCAGCCTGCTCCTGCAGCCCCTACCTCCCCCCCAGCCTGCTCCTGCAGCCCCTCCTGCACCCTACCTCCCCCCCAGCCTGCTCCTGCAGCCCCTCCTGCACCCTACCTCCCCCCAGCCTGCTCCTGCAGCCCCTCCTGCACCCTACCTCCCCCCCAGCCTGCTCCTGCAGCCCCTCCTGCACCCTACCTCCCCCCCAGCCTGCTCCTGCAGCCCCTCCTGCACCCTACCTCCCCCCAGCCTGCTCCTGCAGCCCCTACCTCCCCCCCAGCCTGCTCCTGCAGCCCCTCCTGCACCCTACCTCCCCCCAGCCTGCTCCTGCAGCCCCTACCTCCCCCCCAGCCTGCTCCTGCAGCCCCTCCTGCACCCTACCTCCCCCCCAGCCTGCTCCTGCAGCCCCTCCTGCACCCTACCTCCCCCCAGCCTGCTCCTGCAGCCCCTACCTCCCCCCCAGCCTGCTCCTGCAGCCCCTCCTGCACCCTACCTCCCCCCAGCCTGCTCCTGCAGCCCCTCCTGCACCCTACCTCCCCCCAGCCTGCTCCTGCAGCCCCTCCTGCACCCTACCTCCCTCCAGCCTGCTCCTGCAGCCCCTCTTGCACCCTACCTCCCCCCAGCCTGCTCCTGCAGCCCCTCCTGCACCCTACCTCCCCCCCAGCCTGCTCCTGCAGCCCCTCCTGCACCCTACCTCCCCCCCAGCCTGCTCCTGCAGCCCCTCCTGCACCCTACCTCCCCCCAGCCTGCTCCTGCAGCCCCTCCTGCACCCTACCTCCCCCCAGCCTGCTCCTGCAGCCCCTCCTGCACCCTACCTCCCCCCAGCCTGCTCCTGCAGCCCCTCCTGCACCCTACCTCCCCCCAGCCTGCTCCTACAGCCCCTCCTGCACCGTACCTCCCCCCAGCCTGCCCCTCACTATAAACCTGCACCTGCTGGGGTAGCGGGAGCCCTGCCATGGTACAGCCTGAGGCTGTTTACGCTACAAACTGGGGGTAGGAATCGCTATTTCCATAGGGCTCGTGGTAGGGCTTGGCACAAAGGCACCTGGAAACTGGCTGTGCCCTCTGCATGGCTGGCTGGGGCCCTGCTGTCGTCCTCCTCCACCAAGCCCTGGGGGAGCCCATCAGGCTCCTGGTACTCAGGTGATCCCTCCCTCCTAGTGAGTGTGGCCCAGCCTAGCCTTAGCTGTAGGCTCCCTGCCCCGCCCCACCCGGAGGGGTTTCCCCACAGCAGGAACCCTCTTTCTACGAGCAGTGACGCCTTTCCCGAGAGCTCTTTCGGAACATGGCGCGTGGGCGTGGAAGAGGGAGTCCTGGCGAAAGAAGAGGCCCCCAGGCAGTAACACAGGCGCCCTGCTGGCCGCTCCATCCACACATCACAGCTCTCCAGCGCCTGTCTCCCGGCAGCTCTTAAAGCCGGCCCTGGGAGCCGCACCTCATCGCGCAGCTCACACTGCCACGCTGCTCAGCACCCAGAGCCCAGCCTCAAGCCTCCCCCGGAGCACGCCCAGGGTGCCAAAAGAGGAGCGCCATCCTGGTCTGGGGTGGAGAACCTGGCCCTCCTGGAGGTCTAGGGCGAAGAGGCCCTGGGTCTCCGCTCCAGAAGAAGGAACGCTGACATCTACAGCCGGACGGCCGAGGCCCTGGCCACGAGGGGCTGCCACCCCAGGAGCCTTGAGCAGATCCGGAGCAAGGTGAAGGAGCTCCGGCAGGGCTATGCCAGGGCCAGGGAGCACTGCTCTCATTCCGGGGGGGGGGGGGGGAACGCCACCTCTGCCCCTACTTCAACAAGCTCCGCCGCATCCTGGGGGCCAGGGCAGCCCCTTCCCCACCCCTGGTCGTGGACTCGGAGCTGGAGACGCCTGTCGTCACCCACCCGGGGGCTCTAGACGAGGAGGAGGATGATGATGGTCAGCTGGAGGAGAAGGAAGAGACGGCCAGCACCGTCGCCCTCAGCCTGGAGCCGGTACGCCAGGGCCTGGATGTCTCCCGGGCACCCGCCGAGGCCAGGGAAGGACCCTCAGAGGAGAGCTCTTAGTTTTTCACACACACAGGGTGGGCGCTGAGGTGCGATCGTCGCTCAGCCTTCTCGGCCTGGCCCTCGCGTTGCGGCGCGTGCACGTGGATGCACATACAGCCCCAGGGGCAGCCCCGGAGCCCCCCAGGCTCCTGCTCACAGGCTCTGGGGAAGTCCCACACACGTCAGACCCCCAGGGGAGGTGCCCTCCCACCACCAGCCACTGCTGGAAGGAGGCTGGGCGCAAGGGTACACGCCTGCCCACACACAGACCATGGCGGCGCCACTCACTGCTTCTCAGCCGTCGCTTCTCCAGAGCAATCACTGACGGGATTTCCTCTGCTGTCAGTGCAGGCCTTCTGGAAAGCTCGGGCCAGCCTCATGGCCGGTCCCTGGCTACGAGGAAGGCAGACACTTGGCCCAGCCTCTGAAACGCACCCTCCAGGGCAAGGGGAGCAGGCCAAGAGAAGGGAACACACAGGCCTTGCTTAATGGGAAGAAGCACATGTAGCACCCGCTTTGCAATCCTGTGCAGGTGACCACTTGCCTGCCAGCAGCAGAAAAGCCTCGAGTTCAGTCCAGCGAGCCTAGAGGCAGTATGGTCCAGTGGGTGCATCCCGTGGGCGTTCTGCAGTCTGCTCTCGGCGGCCCAGTGACTGTCTCCTCTCCGTGTCCCTTGTTCCTCTCCTAGAACTAGGACTGGAGCCTAGGCGTTTCCTGCAGCCCTGCTCCTTCCCCCCACCGTCCGCCGCGGGAGCTGCTCAGCACAGGCAGGCCTTAGCTTTCTGCAGAGGGCTGCTTGGCACATGCAGCCCCGGGGCGTTGAAACGGTTAACCAGTTAAGGGAGCGTGCCGAACCACGGAACCCTTTTCACTTAGGTCCCGCCACCCAGCCCTGCGCCAGCCCGGCATGGCTGGCTGCCGGAGGAGTTAAGTGGCAAGCAGACCAGTAAGCCAGTTAACCTCCCGAGGCTGAAGGCAGACGCCAGGGTCCGCTCTGTGCCAATTGGTTGTTAACCTCTCCCCCCTTCCCCCCAACGATGCTCAGGGCCCTGTAACTCACGCTACAGCTGACTGCTTTGCTTTGTCAGCGGGGGCTCTGCACAGGAATCCCGCTTTGCTTTCTCCCCGCTGGGGTGCATGCTGACCCTGTTCTGCCTCACTGCTCCCAGGGACGGGAGCGTCTGCTGCACCGGGGCAAGTCTCGGCCCCACTGTCTGAGCAAGATTGAGGAGGTGAGAGGTCGAAGCGGCTTAGCGGCCTCGTCCCTTATTTCCAGTCGTGCCGCATTGCGCACTTGCAGGAGATGAATGTGCACACTCGTACATGTGTGTGCATGCTCGTACATGTGCATGCACGCTGATTGCACACTCACGCACACCCCACTCGTGCTTGCTGGGCCAGCTCCTCCCTAGGCTGGGCTGGGCCCCTTCCACTTGCTCTGCCTAGGGAAGCTGCTGTGCGTTTTGCAAGCCGCTGAGGGAGCAGCCCGCGCTGCCTGCGTGCTGCTGTGCTCCAGGAGAGCCATCCATCTCTGTCAGCGCCGCTATTACACGGGGGCTGGGAGCGCAGGCCTGCCTCGCTGCGGCTGCCCGGCCCACAGCCCTCCCAGGGAGGTGGGGAAATAAATTCCTGTCAGAGCCCCGTTAAAATCCCGCTTTGTCACGCACAGCACTCCTGGGTTCTGTACCATCTCTGCCAGGGCCTATTCCTCCCTCTCCGTGCTGGGGACGAGGGGAGCGTCGGCACTTTCCTCCCGGGGCTTGTACGTTCATGAGCGCTGCCGGGTGGCCAGGACCCCAGCGGCTGGGCCTCCCTTTCCCTTGGCTCGGCTGCGGGGCCGCCACAGACAAGCTCAGGTGGTGAATGCAGCTCTGTGGGGCACAGCGCGGCAGCGGGGACGTTTTGTGGCTCCCATCGTGGGAGGCTCACGGCCTCGGTTTCCGGAGAGCGTTGTCGGGGTTTCAGAGCTGTGGGCCGTGGGGGGGCGGCACGTCCTGCCAAGTGTCCTCAATCCTGTTTGGGAGGCAGAGTCCAGCGGCCTGCCTGGCTGCCCTGCGGTGCTGAGCTGGCTGCCGGAGAAGGTTTGGCCTCTGATCTGTTAACGAAGGACTAGCAATCGGCTCTCTCTCCAGGCCAGGGCCCACGTCCCAGCCCAGCCTCGGGCCCGCGGGACAGGCCGCTGACGGCAAGCACTTCCCCCGGCAGTGAGGTGGCCGGTGTCACCGGGAGCAGCACAGCGATGGGCCAGTGTGAGACGGGAAGTGAAGGGGAAGCTGCAACCCAGCATCCTACGGAGGGCAAGTGGACGTGGTGGAACTGGGAGCTTGCTGCTCCCGCTGTCCCAGGAACCGGCGCGGTGCAGTGTGGACGCACGGGAGGTGACACCGTTTGCTTCTCGGCCCTGTTGTAGAGCTCGTGGCCGCCAGCCTCTTGCCCATTTAGACCCCGTTGGACTCTCTGAGGCTGAGACGTGGCGGCAGCCAGGCTGCTGGCAAAGGTGCCGACGCTCTGTCACTGTCTCGCTGGACCCGGCAGCGCTTGCGGCAAGTGGAGTTAGCTTGGCTAGTCTTGTCCAGTCGCTCCTCGTTCTCGCCTTGCCGGAATGGATGTCTCTAATGCTCTGTCACTGCCTGGGATCGTTCCACGGGGGCGTGGTGCAGAAAGCCCATTGGGGGCCCCCCGCAAGCCCCTTCTCATGCAGCCCACTGGGTTACTGTTATGTGACAGCAGACGGGGACCCCGCTGTTGTGCGGCACGCGCCCAGGGCCGCTGTGCTGGGTTTGCGCGGGGCTGGGCAGAGCGTGGTCCTGGGATTGTAAAAGCTCCGCAAAGGGACGGTCTTGGTGTCGCGCGTGTGCAGAGCTCAGCTCGGGGGCCTGGCCTCTAGGCCTGTTCCCCAGGCCCGTGATCAGCAATAAGCATCTTCCCGCAGGTTCACTGCAGGGCCATTTTGCGGAGAGCTGCTCCCGCCCAGAGCCCTTTGCTTCCCACGGCTCTGCAAACGCATCCTGAACCGGATCCTCCCCCAGATCTAATTGACAGTGGCGGTTGGGCAGCTGTGCACCGTGTGTGGCGCCGCCAGCTGTGCACGGGCTGCTGGCAGCTTGGCAGGACAGACCGGAGCGCTTAGCTCCGCCATAATGAACTTTGCTGCTAATTATTTGTACGCGCCGACTGGCTTAATCGGAGCCATCTCGTGCTCCAGATCAATCCGGCTGAGAGGTGCCAGGGAGCTGCTTTCTTGGCTGGGCTCCTTGGGCGGGGGGAGGGGGTTGCCAATTTTCTAATTGCAGGAACCAAATGTCCCTGTCCCTGTCCCTGTCCCAAAGCCCCTCCCTTTCCCAAGGCCCTGCCAATGTCAGGCCCCATCTCTGAGGCCCCCCCGCCTCACTGACTTCCCCTGGACTGGGGCAAGGATTGGGGTGCCCGAGCAGGGTGTGGGTCTTGGTGGGGCTTGGGATGCAGAAGGGGGCTCCAGGCTGGAGCAGGGGGCTGGCGTGCGGGCGGGATATGGGGTCTTGGTGGCATTTACTATGGGACCCTGGAAGCAGCCGCCAGGTCCCTGCTGCATGGTCAGCGCTGCCAGGGTCCCTTTTCGACCCAGCATTCTGCTCAAAACTGGCCCCTGGCAACCCGAGCTGGGCTCTGCCCAGAGGTAGGAGGCTGGGCGAGACCTAGGACTGGGGCAGGCCCTGGCTGAATGTGCTTCTGACCGCGCCTGGCCCACTGGGATGAGAAGGAGATGGGGGTGGGATATCAAAGGGCCCAGGAACAAGGTTCTGAGCCTGGTTTCTCTGTCATGTCCAGACACCTGGAGAAGCTGAGGGGCGTCTGCTGCCCGCGGTGGGGTGGGAGCGGTGAGCTCAGCCCTGGTGTGCAGGGACAGAAACGCGCCAACTTTCAGACTTGACTCCTGGCTGCCTCGCGTGGCCGTTGCCAGGGGGTTCTGCAGCACCGAGTCCTGGAGCGCGGGGATGCCGGAGGCCTGCAGGGAGGCAGAACTATTGGAAGCGGCGTGTGCAAATCTCTGGAGGTTTGGCAGGCCCCGGGCAGTGCCTGTAAGCAACGGGAAGGTTCTTTCTCGGCTGTTGCAGCCCTCCCTGCGCCACAGAGATACGGCCTCTCGCAGCGACACTGAGGCACCAGGCTCGCCGGCCGTTCACTCTACCCTGGGGCAGCACGTCTAGACCAGCGGGTCGACGCTCCTCCAGTGCCGCAGGACAGAGCCTTGTCGTTCTCGTGCAGTCGTTACAGGAGGTTGAAGTCAGACCCGTGACATTTACACCCAGGCAGCAGCTGTGCGCGGGCGCCGGGGGAGGGAGAATCCGGCCTTCAGCCCAGACAAGTCCTAAGCCAAGGTCACCGGCTTCCTTCAATCGATCTCCCAACAGGCCACTCCAGGCTGGGCTCCTTTTCGTGCCGTGTGGAGGATGAGGGAGAGCGGCGGCTCCTGCCGCCTGTCGGATCGATCTTGGCAGAGGGCTCGTCCGGCACCCGGGATACAGGAACGACTAACGTGCAGTGTGGGAGGTGTTTGCTTTCAGGATACTCGGAACGGTTCCGTTTTTGATACAAAGCAGTGTGTCGTCTCTGGCACCTTTTCCTGGAAGGACTCAGCCCCATCGGCTGCTGTCCCCAAGCGCTCTGCTCTCCTAGCTCTTCAAAGCAGTGTGGTCCAGGGCAGTTGGCTGGGACTGCGGAAATTGGAGTGCTAGTCCCACCATTACCTGTGCCCTGCTGCAATGCCATTTCCCTCCTGGGCATGGCGTGCACTGAGAAAAGTTAGATAAAACCATAAATGCTCTTGCTGGAAGGCTGCATCCTAACACACTTAGAATTCAGAGCAGTGACACGTAAAATCAACCAACCAGAGACAAAGCAGGCTGCTCCCTCCGAGAGGCATAACTCACCTGCCTTCCTGCAAACGGGCTGTCTGCACACTGACTGCTGCTAGGCCCAGCCCGGATGCTTCTCTGCAGAGCCCCCTAGCCTGAAACGGGGCATAAGAGCAGCCATAGTGAGTCAGACCAGAGGTCCATCTCGCCCAGTGTCCTGGCTGCCGACAGCAGCCAATGCCAAGTGCCCCAGAGGGAGTGAACAGAACAGGGAATCAGCAAGTGACAAACAGAGGCCAGGGACGCCATTCCTACCCATCCTGGCTTTTTTGGACCCTGTTCAAGTCCTGGCCATCGGAACATCCTCTGGCAGGGAGTTCCACAGGTTGACCGTGTGTTGCATGAAGAAGTACTTTCTTTAGTTTGTTTTAAACCTGCTACCTATTAATGTCATTTGGTGACCCCTAGTTATGTTATGGAAACACTTTCTCCACACCAGTCATGATTTTATGGACCTCTATCCTATCTCCCCTTAATATTCTCTTTTCTAAGATGAAAAGTCCCCGTCTTTTAATCTCTCTTCATTTGGCAGCCGTTCCAAACCTCTCTTCATTTTTGCTGCCCTTTTCGGAACCCTTTCCAATGCCGAGAGATCTTTTCTGAGATGAGGCGCCCACGTCTGTAGGACCAGGAAACCCCCTGACATTTGAAGAGGCCACTGACAATTATAACACAGTTTTACTACACCGCACCCTCCCCTCCCCTCCCAACGCCTCTGTTCCCCTCCCACACTTGGTCTTGTCTAATCTGGGGCAGGGAGGGTGTCTCACCGTGTGTGAGCGCAGCTCTAGCAAAGCGGGGCCCTGGTCTAAGCCAGGGCAGTCAGACTGACCATTGAGACAGTGTCTGGAGGTGGGTGGGTTTGTTTCCAGACTGTTGCACCATTAACCCTGTTATGTGGGTGCTCAGACCGAGAGGCACAGCTATCTCTGGGTACGGAGCTTAGTCGTTATTATCAGTAAATGGAAACAGCTAGAAAACTCCACCTCTTCCTGCCCCCACTCCATCTCTACCCTCCCCTTGCCCACTTCTGTCCTCCACCTCCATGGGCTCTCCCACTCCCTCCCAGCACCTCCTGCTGTTCCCCGGTGTGCAGGAGGCACTGGGACGGATGGGGACGAGACGGTCAGTGTGAGAATTGCTGCCTTAGAGGAAGGTCCTGACGGTACTGGCTGAGTCGGGGCTGCTAAAGTCAAATGGGAGATGACTGGGGCAGGTCAGTGATGGGGAACCCTGAGCTCGTTATCATCCCTTTTGTGGCTGGGTGTCTCAGACGTCACCCGGCTCGGCAGCCCCCGCGAGCAGGCAACGGGCATTACTCGTGTGTCACAGAGGAAGAAGCCAAGTTAACGGAATGTTGAAGTGACTCTCCCAAGGCCACGCGTTGCACAGCAGTGTCGGAGTCCTTGCTCCCAAGCCTGCTCCACCAGTGACACCCCCTCTGGTCCTGGCAGTGGCCCCCAGGTACGACTAGCAGCTGTCAAACATTCCCAGGGATGCCCGGGCAGGCAGCGCACCTGCAATGTGGCGGGGGGGCGGCAGGACAGCAGGTATGCCGCAAGCCAGGTGCCAAGGGAGTTTCGCGTTTCCTCTGCTTGCTGTGAGGGCGGAGAGGCAGGTCCCAGCAAACACCCAGTGACGGGGTTGCCAGGGGTCCAGTTTTGAACCGGACAGTCCAGTATTTGAGCTTTCTCCCAGGGAAACAAACGGAGACATTCGAACTGTCCGGGACTGTGGAATGTCGATTGTGATGTCTTGTCAAGCGTGTCCGGGATTTTTGTTAAGCCAGTGATTGTGGCTCCCCAGACCCCGGGCTCAGGTGGGTGGGGGCAGCTGCTCTCGTGTGTCAGGAGGCCTGAGCAGGGGAATGAACCTCTTCGTAAAAGCGCTGCTCCAGGATCCTTCCCGGCGAGGGGCCCTGGCTCCGGAACAAGCTGCACGTCAGCGCCGGGGAGGCCACCTGAGTGCCTGCGACTCCTCCATAATGGATGGGCACCTGCCTTATTCATGGCGCCGGGGCAGTTTGGGATTTAGGTCACGGTCGCCGGGAGAGGGCTGCAGCTGGGAGAATGTTCACACGAACTCCGCTCCCCGGGGTCCGGCTCCCCGTGTCATGCAGAGGGGAGGGGGCAGGCAGAGCAGGCTGCCTTCCGGAGGCTGCTCAGGGGGCCTGTTTCTGTGGGGAGGCCAGGCCGCGGGGCCTGCCACGTTCACTTTGCGATGGATGTTGCGCGGCTGCCTTTCGCTCCCTGGCACGAGGGTTTGCGTCTCCTCTCGGATTTCTGCTTCCAGGCACGAGGCTCGGCCCTGTGGCCGCTTCCCCATCCCTGCACCAGGGATGCCAGCAAGGAAACGGAACTGCGGGAGACTCACATCTTCTGTCGTGCCCTGGCTGTCGCCCGGGCCCGGTTCACCCGGCGGAGTCTCCAGGCCACGGGGAAAGTGGAAGGGAAGAGAATGGACAGTCAGCTGCAGTGCTGCTCCATTTCATTCCCTTCCCATTGTGAGGAGCTTGCTGATGTAGGTGTATCATCACTGCCCTCTGCTGCACGGGATCGGAACTTGGCCGCTGTGTGACGTAGACGCTATACTGCAGATAGCCAGTGGAGATTCTGCCTTAGCTCAGTTGGTAGAGATAGTGGCATTCGCTGAGCTCTGGCCCTTCTGCTGCTGTGAAGGTCTGAGCAGTGCACGGTAGGTCTGTGTCAGGGCCTTCCCTGTAACTCTCAGAGGAGCAGATTTGAGAGGCTGAGCTTTGTCCTGTGCGGCTTGGAAGAAGGCTGCAGTCACAGGCAGACTGTTAGTCCAGCCCAGTGTCTCGCCTGATCCTGCAGAAACTCCTGCCAGGGCATTGTCCAAAGCACACGCAAGAAACCAGCCAGTCCCGAACTCCGCCGCATGGAGCACGCGCCCGCCTGGCAGTGGCGGGGAGGCGCAGGGGGGCTGCGACGTGCGGCCTGTGCTGGTTAGCTACAGAAGAGTTGCTTCCCATTAGCCCGCTTGGCTGCGTGAGCGGCAGGCGCCCAGGCCGGGCCCCAGGAGCGAGGTTCTTGTCACAACACAACAAAGCCCTGGATTAGAAGCCACCATCCGCCCCATCGCCTGGCCATCAATGCAACACGCCTCCAGCAAGGAGGGCCGCCCTGTGCTGCTCTGCCCCAGCTCTGCGGCTGACTGGCCCAGACCCTGGGTGTGACGCCCGCACGTGCCGGCTCTGCTTTATGCAGCTGCCCAGCTGTAGCCCGTTCCTAAGGGCAGCCAGGCAGAGCCTATACAGAGCCCCTCCCTCCCGGGTCTGTTCCAGGACAGAGAAATAAGTCCGAAGTTTTCCAGCTTCCAGCAGCTTTGCGGGGCGAGCCGGGTTTTATTTCTCATTTCCAAAGTGCTGCCGGCAGTGATTAATCCCCGCTCGCGCCGCGTGTTGTCCCTGCCTGTCAGCCCCTGGAGCCGGCTGAGTGATGGGTGATGTGGAACCTCCAGCCTCACCGCTCTGGCTGTTTTACCTTCCACTAAGCCAATTAGTGCCTGGGTTTATCGTTTCCAATTGGCCCATTAAACCTGCTGCCTTCAAACAGAGAAATCAAAGTCTGCAGCGATGAAAATGGACCAGGAAGGAGCGGCCCTTCCGAGCGGGCTGCCACGTCCCTGGCCTGCCAGAGGCGTGGGCTAGCAGTGCTGTGCCTGCCGGGCCCACAGGGCTGGCAGGAGACTTCCCTGCCTTGTAGCTAACGAAGAGGGATGTTGGGTAAAGTGTGTGAAGGAAACTGGGACTTTCATAGAGCACCAGGACTGGCAGGGACCTCGAGAGGTCAAGTCCAGGCCCCTGCCCTTGCGGTAGGACCCAGCACCGTCTAGTGACAGGCCAAGGAGCAAGGGGCTTAAACTGCAGCAAGGGACGTTGAGGTTGGACATTAGGAAAAACGCCTGCCTGTCCGGGTGGTGAAACACTGGGATAAATTGCCCAGGGGGGCTGTGGAATCTCCACCCCTGGAGACATTAAAAGCGGGTTGGACAGGCGCCCATCCGGGATGGTCTAGATGGTGCTTGGTCCTGCTGTGAGGGCCGGGATAGGACCTGATGACCTCGCGAGGTGCCTTCCTATCCAATGTTCTAGGATTCTGTGATTTGCTCTGGTTGCTTGCACCGTGCCCGGCACCTCTTGTTCTCCCAGGTGGGAGGCTGAGAGAGAGCGTGAGGGATCTGGAGCAGCTGCAGCTGATGTTACACGGTGCCACTCGTCAGCCAGAGCAGTTGGCTGATGTCATTGCAGAGTCTTTGTCCATTATCTTTGAAAACTCGTGGAGATCAGGGGAGATCCCGGATGACTGGAAAAAGGCAAATGCAGGGCCCATCTTTTAAAAAGGGAAGAAGGACGATCCAGGGAACTACAGACCAGTCAGCCTTACCGCAGTCCCCGGGAAAAACCATGGAGGGGATCCTCAAGGAATCCATTCTGAAGCACGTGGAAGAGGGGAAAGTGATCAGGAATAGTCAACATGGATTCACTAAGGGCAAGTCGTGCCTGACCAGCTTGATTGCCTTCTATGATGAGGTAACTGGCTCTGTGGCAAAGTTTTTGGTCCAGTCTCTTGCCAACAAGTTAAGGGAGTATGGATTGGATAAATGGACTGTAAGGTGGATAGAAAGATGGCTAGAAGGTTGGGCCCAACAGGTAGTGATCAATGGCTCGGTGTCAGGTTGGCAGTCGGTTTCTGGCAGAGTGCCCTAAGGATTGGTTCTAGAGTTGGTTTTGTTCAATATCTTTATTAATGACCTGGAGGAGGGGATGGATTGCACCCTCAGCAAGTTCGCAGATGACACTAAGCTGGGGGGAGAGGTAGATACGCTGGAGGGCAGGGATAGGGTCCAGCGTGACCTAGACACATTAGAGGATTGGGCCAAAAGAAATCTGATGAGGTTCAACAAGGACAAGTGCAGAGTCCTGCCCTTGGGACGGAAGAATCCCAAGAATTGTTCCAGGCTGGGGACCAAATGGATAAGTAGCAGTTTGGCAGAAAAGGACCTGGGGGTTACAGGGGATGAGAAGCTGGACATGAGTCACCAGGGCGCCCTTGTAGCCAGGAAGGCTAATGGCATATTAGGTTGCATTAGGAGAAGCATTGCCAGCAGATCCAGAGAAGTGATTATTCCCCTTTATTCGGCTGTGGTGAGGCCACATCTGGAGTATTGTGTCCAGTTCTGGGCCCCCCACTATAGAAAGGATGTGGACGCATTGGAGAGGGCCCAGCGGAGGGCAACCAAAATGATGAGGGGGCTGGAGCACATGACCTATGAGGAGAGGCTGAGGGAGTTGGGCTTGTTTAGTCTGCAGAAGAGCGAGGGGGGATTTGAGAGCAGCCTTCAACTTCCTGAAGGGAGGTTCCAAAGAGGCTGGCGAGAGGCAGAACAAGGCGCAATGGTCTCAAGTTACAGTGGGGGGGGTCTAGGTTGGAGATTAGGAAAAGCTATTTCCCTAGGCGGGTGGGAAGCGCTGGGATGGGTTCCCTAGGGAGGGGGTGAAATCTCCATCCCTAGAGGTGTTTAAGTCCCAGCTTGACAAAGCCCTGGCCGGGCTGATTGAGTTGGGTTGGTCCTGCCTTGGGCAGGGGGCTGGGCGCGATGATTCCCGAGGTCTCTTCCAGCCCTGGGGGTCGATGGAACATCCGAGTTTCCTGGACCCCCAGGAATGAGGGGCAGTCCACAGGTATCGCTGATGTTGTGCTCTCTGGTTCCCCCGCCCTAAGCAGCGTTCCTTGTGGTGCACACTTGCCCAGGAGACTTCAGCAAAGGCTTTTTCCTCATTTCGACATATCAACTTGGTTTGAAAACTGTCCCCTTGTGTGGACGCGTTCCAGGAGATGGCTGGACGCTGCTTGGAAATTGAAACATTCGGGGGTTTATGTAAACCCGACATTTCCCACGGAAAACTGCAATGAAAATAACCATTTTTTACATGTTTTATTGACATTTTACAGAGGGGGAACACGGTCGTTTCCCACCCTGCTCAGTGAAGGTCACTGCGCCGTCTGTCACACCTACCGGCGCTGGCTGCTGTGGCATCTGGCCCGTCCCAGTCTGAAGCGGCGAGACAGGGCAGGACCCCCTTTCCACCCAGGGAAGTAGGCACAGGAGTCCTGCCCAGGGAACTTCCGGGAGAGTAGGGCCCAAAACAGCAGCCTCTTCACCATCAGCCAGCTAAGCTCCATCCAGGTCGGGGGGCTGTTCCCGTGTCCACAAGGCAAGGACCTGCCCCAGAGATGGATCTTGTAGGGGGTGATAATGCCAGATTCACCCCCTCCGGAACCGCCCCAAGCCTCCCTCTCAGATCCCTCTGTTCCCATTAGGGTGCAGGGTCCCTCTCCGGGTTACACGGGCTGCTCCAGCGGATGAGCCAGAAGGACTAAGCGGAGGGAAGAGCAGACAATTAGGTCAGTGAAGAGGCCGCACCAAGGAGGCCGCGTCCTTTGTCGCAAATGGTGAGGGAATGAGGGGCTGGCAGCCAAGCCTTTCAAGTGGCCACCTGGCACAGGGTCTGAGCTCTGAAAGGCAAATTTGAGGCCCATTATCCTGGCCCTCCCAGCTGCAGATGAGATGATGCGTTTCCAGCCCACCAAGTGCAGCTGTAATTAATCAGAGTCTATTTATGGCAGGCTATTCATCAAAAGGGAAGAAATCATCAACATTGTAACGGGAGCCTTTAATGTCCACACATTCAGAGGCAAATCTCCACAAGCTGCTGCCAATCTGCGGGAACATCTCGCTGCGAGGAACAGGAATACATTTCCATATTAAGGACCTGTGGGGCTGGTGCTGCTTCCAGGGAGTGTGCAGCTCATGCAGAATGAGAGTCCCGAGAAAGGCAGGAGGTGGGCCCTGCGCAGCTTCCCTGGGACCTCGGGAGTGCGTTTTCTTGGGCCCCGATTTCGTGCCTTTTAGGCAAAGTCACAGGGTCAAATTTTCAACCCCAGGAGGGGGATTCATGAACAGTCGGAACGTATCGGCAAGCCCAGAGGCACGGACACTTGGCACACGCCTCCGGGTAAATGCACCTGCGTGTACCGCCCGTCCGTGGCCCCCTCCACCAGATCTCTGGCTGTTCCGTCTCTGGGCAGGGGACCCTCGCCTAGGGGCAAGGGGTGAAAGTCTGCACGGATCCCTTTCCTTACACAGCTGTGGCTATCACAGGCCAGCACTTTGCTTTGTCTCAGGGCTCTGAATAGTGAGTGGTCAGCAGGTGCCAGTCACCACCCTGGCCCTCCTAAGCAAGCAGGTTTATTCGTAGGCAAAAGCATCGCAGAAGAACCCTATCAAAACAATACGCAGATTCAAGCACCAGCAGCCACCCCTCCGCCTTATGGGGCCCTGGCTGACCAAAGCCTTTTCCACTCGTCTGCAGGAGTAGCGTCGCCCCGGGACAGATGGACTTGTCTGTTTGTTGGGCCAGAACAAAGGCCCTGCCTCAGCTCCAGCTCGTCCTTGGCTGTCAGCAGCCCTTTCGGTGTCCCCATTTAGACCGCTCCGGCTGGCCTGTCTCTAGAACGCAGCGATCGCCCCTTCCCGGGCTTGGGCCTTCTGAGCTCTGGTAACCCCCCTCCGTGAAGGAGAACATGACCCTGCGTAGCCCACTTGTAAACGGACGTCAGCGGCCCCAAGCGACTGACGGGGGCTGCGCTGTCTGCAGAATCCAGCCTCCGAAGTGCAGTCGCTGAGTAGCTACCGACTCGTGTACATTCATCAGCTAATAATCTAGTTCTCGCCTGCTATTCTAGCGTGCAGAGCGGTCCTAATCGCTGTACCGACTGCGTGCCTTCCGGCTGCACACAAACACCAGCGTGCTCGGGGGAGGCCTTTGCAGAAATCAGCAACTGTCAGCGAAGTCCAATTTGGGGTGATCCCAGGCAGGATGCCCTGGACTCCCCGCAAACACCAAACCACTGACTTTCCAGTGACCCACCTCTGACATGCCCCTTGCCCCTCCTCCTGGTCTGTGGCTCCCAGCCCCCTCCTGGGACTCAGGGTACTTTCGTGCAGGCAGCTGGAGCAGCCTCACCTGCCCCTGAGGGGCTCAGCAAAACCCTCACCCACTCCCAACCACCTGGGCATTGGTGCAACACGCAGGGAAACTGAGGCACGCCCAGCATTCACACGGAACAGCCAGACGCACATACAACATGACAAGGGACAATCCTCACAGCTCCCCACAATCCAGGTGGGCTTTGAACGGTGGGGGCCTGGCTTATGACAGGGGCTTTCGCGTGTTCTCTGAGCTCCGTGGCCAGCCTTGTTTTCCCTGGGCGTGAGTCCAGCTGGTCAGAGCGCACTCCTGGGCCAGCCAGTCCCGCAGCCTGCAGAGGAGAGGTGGGTGGAACTGGAGCTGTGATGCGCATTCAGAGGGACAGTGGGTACGTGGCAGCTGCTTGTGCCTCTGTTGCACAAGTGCTCAGGCATGTGACAGCCTTTCGGACGTGCAAAACAGCTGGTGTGAAAATTCGAGTGTGCAGAGACCCCTCCCGGGAGCTCCCCTTCAGAGCCGTTCACGGAGGAGCTGCCACCCAGTGAACAGGACTCTCAGTCCAGCCTCTTCTGCAGGTGTCCTCGGGCAATTCACCTCCCTAGGCGGGAGCCTGTAGGGGCAGGGGCAGCCAGGGCCTCCCTGCTCCAGGAATGCGGCTCCCAGTCACTGCAGTAGTGAAGAAAGCTCCCTCTCTCCCAGCCTGGCTCTGTCTAGCTAACCAGGTCTCGGTTTGCTGCTGCGGACAGTGAGAACAAGGGGGCACCGCCCGGGATCTTTGCACCACCCCAGCCAGCGAAGGGGGAAAGACCTCAGGCTGGCACCCGGCTGCCTGCTTATTTAGGAAGCAAAGTGCGCAAAGAAAGCCATCAGCAGAAGGGCCCCCGTGCCCGAGAAGAG
Organism: Pelodiscus sinensis; assembly: GCF_052426305.1. Classification (NCBI taxonomy): domain Eukaryota; kingdom Metazoa; phylum Chordata; order Testudines; family Trionychidae; genus Pelodiscus; species Pelodiscus sinensis. Next base: position 663,990 of record NC_143082.1, read on the forward strand.
CGTTACCCAAACCCAGGGTTCCTGGCAGGAGCAGTGGGCACAGAAGCAGCAGCTGTAGATCAGCAAAGCTAGAGCCTTGTTGTGCGGGGGGGGGGGGGACCTTCATGTGAAGCAAACAGCAATAGTGCTTGGGGGAGGGGGGATTGATTTAAATATTCGTACCCCGCCTCTAGTTACAATATTCCCGGTGGCTGACAGAAGCGTTTCAACGCAATAGCCACGTATCGGAATTAGCCGGCCTCTGGGCTAGGCGGGTTCATCGCCCTGGAAAAGCGCAGGGCTCCAGCTGGCAGCAGACGAGTGGCTGAGCAGCTCAGGTTGGCTACAGTTTAGCGAGTGAGTTTCCTTTCATCCCTCCCTGCCCAGCTCTTGAGCATCTTGCTGGCTGAAGGGGTTTTCTGGGGCTCCCGCTGCTGCTGTCTCTCCCTCTCCCACTCACAGGGCCAGCTGGTCTCCTTCGCAAGCCCTGCCGCAAACCTTGCCAGAGACCGGGAATCTGGCGCTGCCAAACCAGGCAGATGCAAGTTCTCGCTCCCCACCCCACCCCCGCACAGGCAGGTCAGGCCCTGCCCCAGGGAAAGGCCATTGAGGCAGGAGAGAGGCTCCCAGGAACTCAGGGTGGGCTGTAATCCTGGGGAAAGTCCCCTGCACTAGAAAACACAGGCCTGGGGGTAGCAGGCAGGCCCAGCGCCCCCACCCCACGTGGCTCCCATCTCGGGGGGGGGGGGGGTGCCTCCGGTCTCTGCAAAGGAGGGTTGCTCCGTGTCGGGCGCCCATTCCTTGGGGGGGGGGGCTGAGGGGACGGGGGCTAGAAGTATGGGGTCAGTTCCTGGCCGCAGCCTTCCTCGGGGGGGGGTCTCACCTCCTCCCCGGCCTCCACTTCCCCATCTGCCAGCCAGGAGTACGGGCCTTCCTTGGGGCGGGGCCTTCTCCCTGGCTGCCTGGGGGTGCCACTGGTACCCAGCCCCCCGAGTACCCCGGCCTAGCTGAGCCCTGGCGGGCCGGGCCTCCGGGAAGAGTCGAGTTTGTTCCCAGGCCGCTGGGCGTTGGCAGAGCCTGGCCGTGGCGCCTGTCCGAGTGGGGCGGCGGCGGCTGTAAGTCACCCCCACGGCCGGGCAAACAGCCGACCTGGACAGACAGGCAAAGTGGCTCGCGAGGGTCTTCAGGACAGATCTGAGCGGAGCGAGCCCGGGGCCATGTCTCTCCAGGTCCTGCCGCGTGTGACGTCTCCCTCTGCCTCGGCTAGCACACGCACCTGCCCCCCCCCCCACAGTACCCGGCGCTGCCTGCACAACGTTGAGGATTCCCACCAACACCCCGATTCCTTCGCAGCAGCTGGAGCTGCCCCGCGGCGCAGCGAGGGGCTCGGCCGGGCCCCAGGGTGCGAGGGGCCCTGATAAGGTCTCGTGGGAGCCAGACGCCAACCGCTCGTTTCCAGTCGCTCCCTCGCCAGCCCCACCCCCCATGCCGCTGCACCGCAGCCTCCTGCTCCGTGCGCCCCCGGGAGCGCTCTGTTCCCCTCCGCAGCGCCCCCAGCTTACAGCCTGGCCAGGGCCTGGGAGGGGAGAGCTGCGCTGACTCACCCTCTTCCAGCCAAGGCCTAGCCATCACCCCCGCACTCCACGGGTCTTCTTCCCGGCTGTAGTCTGGCCGGACCGCTGGTCTCCAGTCAAATGCAGCAGCCCTGAGGCACCAAGCTCCGACCTGCCTTGGCCAGGGTCAGGACCCTCGTGCCAGGCATTGCACGCGTGCCAGCCGGGGTCAGGACCCTCGTGCCGGGCAATGCACGCGTGCCGGCCAAGGTCAGGACCCTCGTGCCAGGCAATGCACGCGTGCCGGCCAGGGTCAGGACCCTCGTGCCGGGCAATGCACGCGTGCCGGCCAGGGTCAGGACCCTCGTGCCAGGCAATGCACGCGTGCCAGCCAGGGTCAGGACCCATGTGCCAGGCATTGCACGCGTGCCGGTCAGGACCCTCGTGCCGGGCATTGCACGCATGCCGGCCAGGGTCAGGACCCTCGTGCCAGGCAATGAACGCGTGCCGGCCGGGGTCAGGACCCTCGTGCCGGGCATTGCACGCATGCTGGCCAGGGTCAGGACCCTCGTGCCAGGCAATGTACGCGTGCCGGCCGGGGTCAGGACCCTCGTGCCGGGCAATGCACGTGTGCTGGCCAGGGGCTGTCTGCAGGCGAGGACTGGCCTGGGGAGGAATCCTTTCCCAGGACAGGCTGTCCGGTGGCGGTGCGCGGGAGGGGTTGGAGCGGGGGCTGCAGCCGGCCAGCGCGGTTCTGTTCTGTTCTGTCCTGTCAGTAGGTGACTTCTGGGAACGTGTCTGGCTCTGTGATCTGCTTCCAGGGGTCCCCGAGGGCCTGGCTGTCAACGACGGACCGAGTGAAGTGTTCTGAATGGAAGCTGGAGGCAGGTGGGTCAGAAAAGCCCTCAGGGTAGGGAATGGCCCTCACTGATTTGCACTGTCGTGTCCGGGAAGTGGCTCTCCTGGGTGACCTGGTCCAGGCTGAGGTTGCTGGAGGGGTGGATCTTGTGGAAATCCCTCGGGGCTCTCTTCCCATGGGTCCATGTGATGAAGATGTCGTCAGTGTGGCGCAAGCAGAGGTGGGTGCTAGGAGATGGGAGCTGAGGAAACTTTGTTCCAGGGCAGGCCGGTTGTGGGGCCGGACTCACCCCCCAGACCTGTCACCCACATAGTTCCGGAGGCGTTCAGCTGCTCAGAGCGCCAGGCAGAGAGCAGGAGGGACTAAGGTGGCTGGGAATTGACGAAGTCAGGTGAGACGCCCGGACCACGTCAGTAGTTCGCTCAAGCCCCATGCTGCAGAGGACGGTTCCTTCCAGTCCGACGTGGCGCCGAATTCCTTGCGGACTGGGGGTGTAAGCAGCTAGGTGAGTAGTTGAGTCACTCCTGGACTGGTCACTCCCCCCCACCTTGCTGCCTCTATCAACGGCAGCAAGAGGGGGGAGCAGGAGCTGGTGTCTGTCTCCGCGGGGGGGGCAGGGGAGGCAGAGGTGCAGCGGGGGACCAGCCATGAGCTGGGAGTCCGCTGTTCCGGCGTGCGCCCGGTCCCAGACGCTGCACCTCTGCCTTTAAACGTAGTAAGAGCCAGGCAGCTCTGCGGTTCCCCCTTATCGACTACATGAGCAGTCGATGGAAATTCCATCAACTACTCGATTAGCCGATTAAACGAAATTGAACATCCCTAGTATGGCCCCAGATCTGGAGATCCCAAACGAGACTCCCAGGCAGAAATATTTCCCATTCCTCCTCCTCCCTTCCTACATTTTCTTTCTTCTTTCCCTCTCTAGGTTCTATTACCATCTCCTGTCTTCTTCCCCCCAGTGGCCCACCGCGGTCCCTCGTCACTCCTGGCTAGCTTAGCTCGTTTGCCGGTCTGTGCGTTCCCATCCGCCCTTCTCCAAGGGAATTGTGCTTGACAAGCCTTGATTCCAGCACATTTTCTGCAGCTCGCTTCTTATCCCTTCTGAGCTGGCCTCCGTCACGTTTGCTCCGGGCCTCTGTCTTTGGATGTGGATCCCTCTGGAGTCTCCCAGATGCAACGCTATTATGATGACTTGATCTCCGGCGCTCTCTGACTCCTCATTCATCCTCCCTGCTTCACTGCGTAGGACTCAGGTTCGCTTTTACTGCCGGGGCTTCTAAACAAGTCGTCACAAAACCCGCCAGGCCTGACCGGAGAGGCAGGATCGCATTGAATGCGCCGCTCCGACTCCAGCAGCCAGGCTGGAAAAGCAACTCCCTGCCCGCCACGTCCCCAGCACAGGTATTGGGGGGCTGATCTCCCTGGGGCCCAGACCAGCGATGGGCAACCGAGGCTCGTGAATGGGACCCATGGGCGGCCCTCCTGCATCTCAGTGGGCTGCGAGCTTCTTGTGACCAAGACGTCTCCCGGGCGCGGGCAGTTTTGCTAACTGCTTGCGTGGCTGGAATGGGCAGGGTGTGCCACTCAAACCGCAGCAGCGCTGTGATTGGCTGCAGAGGGAGCACAGGGCTCTCACGGTCCGGGTCCCTGCTCTATAGTGACACCGGGACGGACACCAGAGGAATCTGGCAACCCCATGGGTAGGCAGCCAGTGGGAACCAAATGTCTCATGGGCCACACGCTGCCCCAGAGGGACCCCAGGCTGTGGGAGAACCAAGCAATGGGTGAGCCCCGCAAACTCACCAGCACACGAGCATTAGCCTGAAATGCATTAGTGTTTCACTAGTGTGCACGAGGCCAGCGTGCCTCCGTTTTACAGACAGCACAAATCCAGGCATCCTGCTCTGACCACCAGCCCACACGCTCCTCCTGGAGCTGGCAATGGACCCTGGAAATCCTGCTTTCCCACCAACCCTTCCCGGGGCTGGGGACAGAATCCAGGAGGCCCCAGTCCTGCATGCATGGGCATGGCATCAAGGCGTCTGTACCTCGTGCACGGGGCCCGGGGCCCGGGCTCAGATGCCAGGGGAGGCTGGGTCTGCTGGTAGAGCGCAGCCGGCTGCAGGCAGACGTCCCCCAGCCGCACACGTCCTGAGCGAAGGGTGGGCGTCGGCTCTAATCCCGAGTAATCGGCTCTGAGCCGAGTCCCACTCCAGTCACGTCATCTGAATGGGGAAGGCTGTTCTGGGTGGTGCTGGGGTTCCCGCGGCGGGGGCTGCTTCTCCCAGGCTCTGCAGGAGGCGTTGGTGCCTCTGGCCGCAGAGCTGCACAGCCCAGACTCAGCAGCGGGGCGGGGAAAGCTGCTCCTGGGCTGGAGTGCAGCAGAGAGCTCCTCTGACGTGCTGCTCTTGTCTGCCTGCCGCCCTCCAGCCCTGTCTGGCTTTGCTTCCTCCCTTCCCTGGTGGCTTCCTCTCCTTTCCCGGCCAATGCTAGCAGCAGCAGCAGCAGCAGCAGCGTATGAATAACCCCCCCCCCCCCCCCCCCGTTTGTTTGGAGAGACAGCCGAGCATTAATCATTCATCAGAGGATCTTGTGTTCCTAGAAGGCTTCTGGGAGATCTCTGAGAACAGTTCACCGCGTCCCCTTTGGTGAAAGCCGATCACGGCACAACCCCTTCCTGGGCTTCCCGGGGGCCTTTTGTGGGCTCCAGCATTGCAGGAAAGGCAGGTCGAGGGCTCGGACCCCGGCAGCCCCCGCAGAACCAAGCGGTGAGAAAATTCCTCTGCCGGGCGGGAGGGGAACAGAAGCCAAGTGACTTCCACAGGCTGAGCGCGGAGCAGAGAGCTCGGGCTTGTCCACGAGAACGGACCACGCTGCTTCCACGAGACACAGGCCTCCCGTGGGTCTTAGTGGCACCAGGATCTCGTGCAAGGCCCCGCCTAGGAGTGGGGGGTTAAAGGCCCCTAGGTTTCCTGCAGGGCCCCGCCCAGGGGTCAGGGACCGGGGCGGGGGGCAAGACTAGGCCTTGTGCTGGGCCCTGCCCAGGGTGAGAAGCCCCCTTTGCTGTTTGCCTCTTGTGCTCCCCATGCCTTTGGGGACAGGGCTCGCAGGTCCCGGTTCCCAGCTGGCACGCCACATGCCCCTCAATCGGGTCTGCCACGAGATCACTTTGCATTGAAGTGCAATCCAGGACCCACCTCTAACCCAAACACGCTGGCCCCGCCTCCTTCCCCGAGGCCCCGCCCCTGCTCCCTCCCTCCCCCAGCCTTTATCAGGCTGAGGTGCGGGGGAGGGGGATGCTGTCTCTGGTCTTGAGCTAAAGGATTGGGAGTGTGGAAAGAGCTCTGAGCTACGCCCGGGGCAGGGAGCGGGGGTGCAGGGTGCAAGTTCTGGGAGGGAGTTTGGCCTCAGGGGGCTCAGGGCTGGGGCAGGGTTTGGGGGCAGGAGTGGGTCAGGGGTTCGGAATGTGGGCTCCAGCTGGGCACTACTTACCACAGGTGGCTAAGGCAGGCTCGCCCCTCCCCTGGCCCTGCACCACCCCCAAAAGCAGCCAGCAAGCTCCCTCCATCCCTGCCCCCTGCTCTGTGGACGTGGAGCACAGGGTGGAGGGAAGGTCACCCGGACATCAGCACCCCCTTCCGCTTCTTCCCGTGCCCTGCACAGCAAGCAGGAGAGTCCTGGGGGGGGGGGGCAGCTCGAGGGCAGAGGGCAGGAGCAGCACGCTGTGCTGGGAGGGGCAGATGAAGCGCCGACATTTGACAGCCTCCCGGCCAAGCCAGTCAGGATCCCCCGTCAGAGGCTGCAAGATCCACCGGTAGGTCCGGACCGCCTGGTTGGAGACGACTGCCCGCGGTGACTAGAACAACGGAACGTCACGGCCAGCTGTGCACGCCATCGCCAGCTGCCGGGGCTTCCTGGCCTGCTCGCGGGCTGCCCCCTCGGCTTGGGCAGGGGAGGCCGGGCTGGAGCTAAGGCCTTTCTGGCGCCCTGGTTCCCGCTGCAGCCTTGCGCTCACTCCATGTCTCTGGGCTGGATTTGCCTGTGCTGGGCCCCCACTGCATGGGTGCCTGGCTCTGGCCGTGCGCGCAGCTGCCAACTTCAGATCAGAGCGCTGGTCTCTGTGCCTCCAGGACCCCCTGCCATACAGTTCGGCTGCAGAATCCCGGGGTCCTCCTTGCTACAGCCACTAGGCCACACTCCCCTCCCAGCTAGAATCCAGGAGCCCTGAATCCTAGCCCTGCCTGCTCTACCCAGGGCCGCGTAGCTAGAGGGTGAGGGGCAGGCCTGTTTCCGGGCAGAGGGGGAGGAGGGAACTTGGCAGGGCCTGGGAGGCAGGGCATGCTGGAAGTGCAGGACGGGCTGGGGTACAGGCCAGTGAAGGGGGCTCTGTGCTGAGGTTAGAGGCAAAGGGGGTGCAGGGGGAGCCCATGGGTGCCAAGGGCAATGGGGAGGAGCCTGGGCCACCCAAACACAGGTGCACCCAAGGCGCCACGTTCCCTGCCAGCCCTTTCCCTGCAGCAAGCCCCCAGGGGAGTCGCGTGTGTGCTGACGGCCTCTCGCCTGCATCTGTCCAGCAGCCAGCTCCGCACTCCCTCTGCCACTCAATTAAACCCCCTTGTAATAAGGCCGCTGGGATCTGCAGGGCGTGTGTGACGCTGGGGGCAGGGAACTGCTCTTCCTTTGCATCGTACCGCCGCTGCACCGCGCCATTGACAGCCAGGCGCTCGTTAGCTGCAGATCCGGCATTAATTGCCTGATGGGCAGGGAGATGAATCATTCCAGGCTGTTTATTACTCAAGCCACCGGGGAGATGGGTTCCCAGCAAGGAGGCGATGTCTCTGCTTTCAGGGATCGGGGGCTTGGGGGAAACAGACCCGGGAGATAAGGAGGAATTCGTGTATTGGCTGCCAAGGAGATAAATGCATTGTGCGGGCATGTGTGTGCGCACGCGTGTGCATACATGCATGTGCAAGCACACACGTGTGTTCCCACACCAGATTACACACCCGCACACGCACTAGTGGAGAAGTTGGCTCAATGGGTCTCTGGTCTGGCAGGTCTTATGACCGCCTGGCCTGGCCCGTGCCGCGGGCGCCTGACCAATCCAGCTGTCTCGGGTGGGGAGCGCAGGCGTTGTCAGCCCCACGGGCTTCGGGGTGGCTGGCACAAGGCGCTTCAGAGGAAGGTATAAGAACCCTGCAGGAGCAGAGGCAGGCTCCTCGCACCCAGCTCTCTGACAGCGAGAGAGCGGCTTGAGCTAGTACCCCTCCCACGCCAGGCTGTGGTGGTTGACTACCACTCGTCCGGCTCTGCCTCGTCGGGGTAGCCCTATAAATGTCTGCTCCTTTCTGGGCCTTGTGAAGTTCTTGGCCTCACAGACTTCCTGCGGCCATGAGTTCCACAGTCCACTCCTGGGTTGTAGGACGTGTTTCCTGTGGTCGCCCTTGAATTCCCGTCCTTCCACTGAGTGAGCGTCTGCTGCTGTTTACTAAACGCAGACGTCAGGGCCCAGGAGGCCCCCCATGCCAGTCTCACGTTACGCTCCCTGCAGATCAAATCCCGTTCCCACTGGGGCAGCAGCGAGTTTCTGCCGAGCTGCTCTGTCATGGCTCCAGTACAGGCTCCGGACCTGCCAGCCAGAGCCAGCCGCTCTGCTAATTGCTGTCACCTCGGGAGGGACGGCCAGATGCAGCGTAACAGGCTCCGCGTCCCGCTGGCAGGTTGTCACTAGCGCGTGCGGCGAGGTGTGAACTCACGTGCAATACACAGCAGTGTGAAGCGGAGCGGTGGTGCGGCTGGACCCAGCGGGGTCCACGTGACTAGAGACCCCCAAAGACAAAGTCACAGGGGAGCTGTGGGTGCGGGAACGTCGCCCCACAAATGCCAAGCCCCCGAGCCGCGCACAACCGGGAGCCCCACCATGAGCTGACGCTGAAAACCGTGTGGTCGTGTGCCTCCTCCATGGCAGGAACGAGGGGCACAAAGTGCAGGCAAAAGGCACGTGGGGCCGCATGTCTGGGCCGGGGACTAGTCCGGGGCTGGGCTGGGCTGGGGCCACGCGTCTGGGCCGGGGACTAGTCCGGGGGCTGGGCTGGGCTGGGCTGGGGCCACGCGTCTGGGCCGGGGACTAGTCCGGGGGCTGGGCTGGGCTGGGCTGGGGCCACGCGTCTGGGCCGGGGACTAGTCCGGGGGCTGGGCTGGGCTGGGGCCACGCGTCTGGGCCGGGGACTAGTCCGGGGCTGGGCTGGGCTGGGGCCACACGTCTGGGCCGGGGGCCGGGCCAATGCTCCTCCCTCGGGGCAGCAGCTCCTCCAGCTAACGGGCGCAGGGCAGATGGGTCTCGGTGCCGACGGGATAAACCAAGCGGTGACGCTGAGCTGGGCCTGCGCTCCAGACCCCGTGTGCCCAGAGCTGAGCACTTTGGAGCCAGGCCCCTCTCGGCACAGCCAGCGATCTCCGGCCCCCAGCCTGGCCCTGGGCCGGGCATGGCCAGGCCCTCACGAGGCCGGAGCCCAGACACTGGGCCCTGCTTGCCTGGGCTCTGCCTGCAGCACCCAGTCAGCGGGGCCACGGAGCAGGAACCCCCATGTCTGGCCAGCCTGCGAATAGCTGCTTGGAAGGGCTCCCTGTGGAGCCCAGGTGAACGTCAGTCGCAGCTGGCCTGGCTCCAGGCCCAGAACCAGGTGCGGAGCCAGAGCGAGCCAGGCTCCGTGCAGGACTCGCCACCGGGAACCCGGCAACAGCAAGCGTTTCGCTACCTGCTCAATCACGCACCAGTCAAGGGATCCTTGAGCCGCCGCCAGGTGCCGCGTTCTTGTGGCAGGAGCGACCTGAGAGGAGCTGAAAGACGGACTCGTCTCGCGCCGGGGGGACACGGGGGGAAGCAGCTGGGGGGTGGGTTAAGGGGGTTAAGCACCTCTATCTGGGGAAGGACTTTTTATCACGGCGGCTCTCGTGGAAAACAGCCATTCAAGAGCTAGAGAAAAGCCTCAGGCGCCAGTGTGCTGAGCGGTGTTCAGACACAAACAGCCGCTTCCACCATGACAGACCAATGTACAAACACCGCCAGGCCCCCCCACCCTCGATCAGCGCCCAAACAATCGCTTGTTACCCTCTCGGGGCACAAGGGAGCCCAGCCCACCAGCTCCTGCGCAAACCCGGCCAGCAACACCCACTGGTGGGAGAGGGTCGTGTCTACACGAAAACGTTTCAAGCCCGGCCACGGCCGCGCAGTGTGGCCAGGGCAGAGGTGTGGAACGCGGTGAATTTGGTAGCCGTGTCACCGTTACCAGCCCTACCGTGACACAGTGACGGCTCCGCGGTATGACGCTTGTACCGCAGAGCCCGCAGTGCGGGGCAGCAGCTGGCTTCTGGGTTACACTCTTAAACGGTTACACTCTTACGTCCCGAGGTGGGCAGCGGGGGGGGCAGCTCGACTCTCAGGGCGGGGGAGAGGGCGGGAAAGGCAGAACTGTGATGTCCCCTTGCTCGATACCCCTGGGAAAGCCACCTCAGACTGTAGCTGCAGAAACAGCCAGGAGGCTGGTGGCACCTCAGTGTCCGGGCATTCGCTTTTGTGGGCAAAACGCGCTTCGTCAGCCTACGCCCCAACGCGTGTTCATCTTCAGGGGGCCGCGGACGCCTCGGGGCAAGGGCTGCTGGCAGGGGACCCCCGACACTGAAGGCCAACCCAGGACAGCTCCGTGCTGTGCGGTTTTCAAGGGACTCAGGATTTCGGGGAGGTCGGAGCCGCGACTTTGGGACGTTTGAGGTTGGCAGGTCTAAGACACGCCCCTTTTCTGCTGAGCCAGTGGGCCGAGGCTGGAATAGTGGGGGTGTCTGTGCGGTGGGGCCCCCGCCCGCACAGAGGTGGGAACAGAAAGGTCCCCGCTAGCTCTGGCCAGCCTGCCTCAGGCGTCGCCCTCTCAGCCCGCATGACTCGGCTCCTGCTTTGCATTCCTGCCACATGCCGCCGCTGTGTTTCCCTGGCGCAGCGCCGGGCAGGGGGTGAAATGCTAAATCTCACCTTTCCCTTCACTGTGGAGTCTGCTGGTGCCCTTTGCTTTCCCGACTGGCTGCCGCCTCGCTGCCCTGGGCCAGCCCCGATCCTTTGCCCTCCCCACCCCAGCCATGGGGAGACGGGCCGGCAGTCGCTGGGCGGGAAGGGACAGCAAATGTCAGCATCAGCACTGGAAAGAGGGAGGATAACTTTGCATCTTCCCAGACACCAGCTGCCTTGCCCGGCTCCCCGGGCGCTGCCATGGGAGAAATCGGCTCAGCGCCCAGGGGCGTGTGCTGTGGGGAAATAAGAACCTTTCAACATGGTGCAGTTCTTTTTTTAATTTCATACCCACCCACGCGTGCAGCTCTGCTCGCCCCGCCCTGTGCAGTGCCCGTGCTAACACGCCGTGACACTGGGCCCCAGGCTGGTCCCCAGGGAGTTTGGACTCTTGGGGTTGGAGGGGTATGTCGCAGAGGCCCCCAGTTTCAATACATGGGCCACAAAATAGCAAACTGCATGTTGGTAACTGCAAAGGAAGGCGTATTAGAAAACGCAAGCCCAGCTATAGGTACAAAATGATGGGAACTAAATTAGCTGTTCCCACTCAAGAGAGATCTTGACGTCACTGTGGATAGTTCTCTGAAAACCTTCACTCACTGTGCAGCAGCAGCCAAAAAAGCAACCCGAATGCTCGGAATCATTAGGAAAGGGATAGAGAATAAGACGGAGACTAGCTTCCTGCCTCTGTATAAATCCATGGGACGCCCACGGCTTGAATACTGTGTATAGATGCGGTCGCCTCATCTCAAAAAAGAGATATTGGCCTTGGAAAAGGGCAACAAAAATGATGAGGGGATTGGAACGGGTCCTGTACAAAGGAAGTTTGAAAGGACGGGGACTTTTCATCTTAGAAGAGAGGCGACGAAGGGGGGATATGATAGAAGGCTGTAACATCATGACTGGTGTAGAGAAAATGAAACGGGAAAAGTTATTTACTTGTTCCCATAACACAAGAACGAGGGGTCACCAAATGAAATTAATAGGTAGAATGTTGAAAACAAACAAAAGGAAGTTTTTCTTCATGTGACGCACAGTCAACCTGTGGAACTCCTTGCCAGAGGATGTTGTGAAGCCCAGGACTGTACCAGGGTGCCAAGAAGAGCTAGATGGAGTCATGGAAGGGTCCATCAATGGCTATTAGCCAGGCTGTGCAGAGATGATGTTCCTAGTCCAGTGAGCTCCAACCTTTTTAAGCACAAGATCACTTTTTGAATTTAAGTGCAATCCAGGATCTAGCTCAAACCCAAATAGCCTTGCCCCCTTCTCCGAGGCCCCGTCCCTGCTCACTCCATCCTCCCTCCCTTCCACCAGGCAGGGGCAGAGGTTTGGGGCGCAGGCTCTGGTCTTGGGCCAAGGGATCTGGAGTGTGAGAGGGGCTCTGAGCTGAGCCTGGGGCAGGGGGTTAGGGTGCAGGAGGTGTTCAGGGTCGGGGCGGATATAGGGCAGGGCAAACGGGGCGGCTGCCCTGGGCCCCGCGCTTAAAAAAGCCCCGCGCATGCACCGTGGCAAAAGGGGGCCCCGCGGAGTTATGCTGCCCGGGGCCCCGCAAAACAGTCATCTGCCCCTGTTCAGGGTACAGGTGCTGTAAGGGAGTTTGGGTCCAGGGGGCTCAGGGCTAGGGCAGAGGCTTGGGGTGCAGGAGGGGGTTTATGACTGGGGCAGGGGTTCAGGATGCAGGCTCCAGCTGGGCCCTGCTTATCTCAGGTGGCTCACCCCTGCCCTGGCCCTGCACCACTCCCCAAAGCAGACAAACTCCCTCCATCCCAAACCCTGGTGTGCCCCCCCCCCCTGTTCTGTGGAGACCTACTCCAGGGTGGGAGGGGGAACCCGGACATCAGCGCCCCTCCTCTCCCCTGCCCTGCCCTGCCCAGCCAGCGGGGTGGGGGTGGCAGAGGGGGGCAGCTCCTAGGCAGAGGGCAGGCGATGCGCAGCCTCTTGGCCAAGCCAGTCAGGATCCCCTGCCGGAGGCTCCACGATCCACCAGTAGGTCCCGACCGCCTGGCTGGTGACCGCTGGCCTTATCCCCTGGCAGTTCCCTGCTCTGCTCACTCCCTCTGGGGCGCCCGGCCCTGGCCGCTCTTACGTTCGGCCCCGGGCCCCTGCCCTTCCTGTTTACAGGCCCGGGTCCTGGGGCGCAGCTCCCTGCAGTGACCGTCTATAGAGCCAGGCAGGGCCCCTGGCCCGGCAGAGCCGGCGGGAGACCTGGGCCCCAGAATGCCCGCGAGCCGGGCCAACGCCTCGGCAGCGGGTGGCGGGAAGCCCGTTTCCTCTCAGCGAACCGGCCAATAAGGGGCGAGCCATTCAAATAACACTAAGAGCTGGCAGCAGCGGCCCCGCTGAGGAAGGGAGTTGCCCTGTAACGCACCCGACGTACCCGGCCAGGCACTGGGTGGCTCGCGGGCCACACGCCACTTAGCAAACAAAGGAGGCTGCGAACAGCCCATGAGCAGCCCCTGCCTCCCGGCCGCCCACGCGGCGTGTTACTGGCCAGAGGACCCGAACGGGCGGGGACGCGCGTCAGGCCAACAGGCTGCTGCAGACAGAGGCCAGGGACCCCGGCCCCCCCCCGCCCAGCGCCACGCGAACCTGCCTTGCTTGGCCCCGGTGAAGAGCCCGGCCCTAGGGCAGAAGCTGCAGCCGGTCTGACTGGACCCCCCCCCCCACCGCCCAGAGAGCCGACAGCCGAAACCAGGGCAGGATTGCTGGGCCCCTTGCCCTGCCTGCGTCTCTGGTGGGCGGCTCCTGTGCCAGGAGCACAGGTGACCCGTGGCGGCCTTGAGGGGTGCCCCCCCCCACCACTGCACTCCTCCCCCGCAGGCACCAGTCACCCCTGTCCCGGGGCATGACTGAGCGCTCGTGAGGCGCCCGGCCAGAGGCAGCACAGGGCTGGACGAGGCCCGGCCCTTGTCCCTGCGTAACGCGAGGCCTCGCCCGCAGGAGCAGCCTCCGCAGGGTTGCCCGATACCTGCACAAAAAATCCCGAACATGGTGGGGACCAAACTTGTTGAGAAAAAAAAAAGGCGCTGCACCTTTAAATTCCCGCGCTCCCTGTTCCCCCGCCCCCGCCCGGGAAAAACACGTCCGGTATTTTCGGTTTTTTCTCCCAGACAGAAGACGCAATTACCGGACTGTCTGGGCGAAAACCGGACACCTGGCAACCCTAAGCCGCCTCCTGCTGCCTGCCTGCTCCGTGGGTGTGACAGCACCGAGGGCCTGGGGCCGCAGCCACCCGGCTCCAGTCACCGGGAGAAATCTCTCTGACCGGCAGAGGTCACCCCAGCCAGGGAAACCAGCCGGCCAGGCTGTCTGCAGAAGGGGCCAGTCTCTCGCCTTGTGCTTGCAGCAGCTCGGAGTCGCAGTCCCCGGCCCAGCGCCTGAGCCCAGTGCAGCCCCTCGAATCAGTGCACCGGGCGTCAGACGCTGGTGCACGCACGAGCAGTCAGGAGGGTGCCAGGCGCAGGCAGCAGCCAACCCAGCAGCCGCTTCCTCCGCAAACAAAAGGCAGCCGAGGAATCGCAAGACATCCAGGGAGTGCAGACCCCCTCAGACACCGCCCCTGGAAAACCCCGCTCCTCCCACAGCGCGTGGGCCCACGTCTCCCCGCAGGGCCTGGTGCCTCGGTTGTCCCAGTCCCCGTGCTCGTTGGCTAAATGGTCGCCGTCCTGTCATCCGGCCGAGACGCAGCCGGCACCTTGGGTGGGCCCCTCGCGGGGACTGGGGGTGGCGTTGCGAGGATGGGGGGGGGCAGGTTGGCAGACATCTGCCATTGCTGGCTTTGCCTCTGAGTTGGCCTGGGCAGGTCCTTTGGGGGGGGGTCTGTGAGATGGGAACGGGGCACGTGCCTGTCCCTCCTGACCTTTGCAGTGTTCTCTGGGGCCTCAGGTCCTGGCTTGCAGGGACTCACCGGCCCGCTGGTCTGCATGGTGAGCGCTTGGTGGCAGAGCAGTTCTGCCTGGCGCACCGGAGCCCTGATCTCAGCTAGGGTCTCACAGCCCCGAAGCAAAGGGGCTGGATCCGGGCTGGGATCTGTGCACTGTTCGCCCCCTCGTGCAGGGTCTGGGCCAGTCCTCGTGCGGGGCCCTGATCTGCGGTGAGCTCCGTGCAGCCCTTTGCACGTGGGGGCCCTGCTCTGGGTTGGAGGGGCCATGAGCTGGAGGAATAGTGATGTGTCGTGGCTGCTGCCACAACAGCCCCCGGTTTCCCTGCGCTTCATCTGGGAGCTTCCGTGACCTTGCTGTGACCAAGGGCTGATCTGCCTTTCCACTCACGCAGGGCTGTGATCTATAGCTCCCCTGCCGCCTCCTCCCCAGGACCTTCCCCGCCTAGCGGAACGGTGCATCAACTGCCTTGCTCTGGCGGCTTGGCTGCTCCGGGGGCCTGGCCTCAGCCTCGGAGGTGCTCCCTGGAGCAGAGACACAGCGGGGGCCAGAGGCTGCTCCCCCGCCCTGGGCCAGGCCTGAGTCCAGGCAAAGAGAGAGGGAACCAAATAACTGGCTAAGCAGGGCCCAGCGGGATGGGGAGGCTAGTGCTTTGCACGGGCAGGTAGCCGAGCCCAGAACCCTGGGGCGCTTTGGCCTGGGGCCGCGTGGCCTCTGGGAACACGTGGAAGCTGTGATGTGCCAGGAGACTCTTTACATTCCGCTTCCTGGATGCTCCCAGTTCCAGCAGCACCCGCTGCTTTTGCACCTCTCACCCGTAGCGCAGGAGCCCCGGACAGTGTGAGCGGCACCGGGCCTGTGTCCCACACTGAGTGTGCTGTTGCTGTGCGGTGGGCAGGGGGCCTCCTCTCTCCCAGCTCCCCCTCCCCACCCAAGCAGGGAGCCGCCCTGACTTGCGGGAGGCCACTGGAGAATGAAACCAGCTGCAGGTTTATAGCAGAGGTTGGGCTCAGGAACAGGGCTGGATCCTGGAATCCGGGGGACTCACGGGCTGGATCCTGGGGAAGTGGAGAATGAAGAGGGGGCAGGCGGAAGACCCGGCGGCCGGGGTTAGTCCTAGCTGTGAGCCGGGCAGTGTCTGTGGTTAAAATGCTCTTTTGTGTGGAGCTGAATCGTCTCCCCCATCTGCTTCCAGCCAACGTGCCCATCTGTTTTCAGAGCCAGCACTTCCTTTAACCGAGGGCTCCGTGCAGCTAAGCATGGCCAGGCTGCCCCGTCCATTCCCTGCCCTCTCCTGAATCAAAGCTGGAGCCCAGGGCTGGGTCGTGGCAGGAGGAAAGCACCCAGCCTGGGGCGTGGGAGGGAGGGGCCCTGCTGTGACGTAGTGGGGGTACTTGCTGGGCTGTGGTGACCCTGCTGTCTGGAGCAAGACCCAGCAGGGAAAACCTCACTAGGCAGAGGTAATGCCAAACTTGTTGAACCAGACACCCCCCATGGAGAGGAACAAAGGAAGGGGGATGCTGCCCTGGCTGGGGGGCAGGGCTGGAAGAGGGTGAGTTTAGTTGCGGGCTGGGAGCATGGAGGAGACAGCCTAGGGAAAGGGACTGGAGTTTAGGGGCCCAGTCTCCCCCATCTCAAGGGGGCCTGAGGCATCCTAGCCCAGCTCTGTGACCAGATTCCATCTGTGTTGTGCTGTATCCTGGAGAGGCAATAAACTTCCTCTATTCCACCGGCTGGTGCAGTCTGTTTGTGCCATTTCGGGGTGCACGAGACGGGGGACCCCCAACGCGCCATCACACCTGCCATGAGACCAGAATCCACCACGAAAAACCACGCGGGACCAGCTCCCCAGAGGGTGTCAGCAGGCCACAATGGAGTTAATGGAGCAAAGTGGTGTAAACTGTCGCTGCTCCATTGACTTCAGTGCTCATTGACACTCGCTGGGGAACTGGCCCCTTGACAGCAGCCAGGATCTGGCCCATTGACGCTGATGGAGGGACGTCCATTGACAGCAGCCAGGATCTGGCCCATTGACGCTGATGGAGGGACGTCCATTGACAGCAGCCAGGATCTGGCCCATTGACGCTGATGGAGTGACGTCCATTGATACCAGCCAGGATCTGGCCCATTGACGCTGATGGAGGGACGTCCATTGACAGCAGCCAGGATCTGGCCCATTGACGCTGATGGAGGGACGTCCATTGACAGCAGCCAGGATCTGGCCCATTGACGCTGATGGAGGGACGTCCATTGACAGCAGCCAGGATCTGGCCCATTGACGCTGATGGAGGGACGTCCATTGACAGCAGCCAGGATCTGGCCCATTGACGCTGATGGAGGGACGTCCATTGACACCAGCCAGGACTTGGCTTTGGCTACGCGGGTTGCAGAGAACCACCAGACCGTCTCTCAGGGCGCTGAAGTTTGAAGCCTGTCACCCAGAAGCAGCCAAGAGGGCACAGCAAAGCTCTGCCATGTAAGACAGGCGCAGCGAGGGAGGGTTTGGGATCTGCTGTTCACCTGCTCTCTAAAAGCAAGAACAAGGGGAAGTCCTTTCACACGGTGCAGCTGGGCCCGTGGAACTCATTGCCACAGGATAATGTGGGGCCTCAACATTCAGCAGGATTCAGGAAATGGGGGGGGGGAGGTTTATAAGAAGAATGAAAAGAAGTTTCAGAAAGGATTAAACATGACCTGAGGTCCGTAATGGGCCTCTCCTGCCTCAGGCCGTGAGCCCCCCCCCCCCCCCGCTACCACTCTCAGGGTGTCTTGTCTCTTCCCCTGAAGTGGCTAGTGCTGCCTGTGTGAGAGGTGAGACCAGGCCAGCTCCAGTCTGCCGACCCCACTTCCCTTCCTGTACGTCGCGGGATCTTTGCCTCCTGTTTGTAGCAGGCTCTGCAATGGCTTGGACCAGGCCTCTTGCGTCTCCCTGGGCCCAGTCAGCTGGCTTTGTTAAGATGAGAGGGATGCTACTTGGTCTGCACCTCCCACCCACGTGTTGCTGGGCCGGGCTGCTATTGGCTCATGTGTAGCTCAGATGCATTTCTGACGGGCAGGAGTCAGATCTTGATTTGAAACTCAAACCTGGTTTGCAGCATCAGTGTTCCCGCTAATGTTTCTGTCCATGTGTGGAATACGTTTTGTTCTGCGCACCCAGGCATGCACAGACGTGCACCACCAGTAGAAATAAACACCTCGCTGTGGGTGCGCTGCTAATCCGCTGGGCAGCTCTGGCCTCTCTCCCGATCCCCTAATGAAGAGGGGCTTCGTACACCCGTATCCAGACCCTCTCCTGCCACGCAGCCCATCACAGTCCTATGCGCTCCGGAGCGTCCAGATGAAACTCAGCTGCCCGTCCCGGATCTACCTCTGCTTTCCCGGCTCTCAGGGAGCAAGGGGAAAGTGCTCAGCTTGTGTCTTCCCATGCACCCGGCTGCCTGGGGGGGCAGAGGAGGATGCAGCTGGCTGCACTTTCCCCTCGCTCCCTGAGAGTCAGAAGCAGAAGAGCAGCAGCGACCTGGGTGTGCAGCTGCAGCCCCCCACCCCTTGCCCCCACACTCACCCCTACACCCCAGCCCTGACTCCTGAACGCCCTGCATCCCTGCCCTGGGCCCCTGTGCACTAAAGGCACTTGCCCTCTCTGCCTGGGGTGCCTCGACAGCCACCCTCTCCCGCCCAGGGGTGCTGTTCACAAGTGGCATCTTGCTTCCCGCTGGGGTTTTTCTGACGTCCAGTTCCCAGCCCGGGCCGCTGGCCGCTGGCTGCTGGCTGCTTGTGACGGCGCGTTGGGAGTCCTCCATCTCCTGCACCCCGAAATGGCACAAACAGACTGCACCAGCCGGTGGAATAGAGGAAGTTTATTGCCTCTCCAGGATACAGCACAGCACAGATGTAATCTGGTCACAGAGCTGGGCTAGGATGCCTCAGGCCCCCTTGAGATGGGGGAGACTGGGCCCCTAAACTCCAGCCCCTTCCCCTAGGCTCTCCTCCATGCTCCCAGACAGCAACTAACTAACCCTCCTCCAGCCCTGCCCCCCAGCCAGGGCAGCATTCCCCTTCCTTTGTTCCTCTCCATGGGGCGTGTCTGGCCACTGGTTTGCATAGTGACTCATCCTGTTTTGCTGGGTCGTGGTACCCACGGCAACCAGTGGGGGTTACCCCAGAGCCAGCAGCATAGAAACCAGCCAGGTACCCCCACTACGTCACACTGCTGGCTGCTGGCCACTGGCTGCTGGCTGCTGGCTGCTGGCTGCTGGCCGCTGACCACTGGCCGCTGGCCGCTGGCTGCTGGCCACTGGCATGCCCTTGTCTGCATAGGCACATGGAGACCTGTCTTCCCGGCTAACTGAACAAAGGGCAGGCCAATGACACAGCCGTGCCCTGGCTCAGCCTTTGCCGCCGTTGCGGGTGTCCAGGGACTAGCCTAGCAGGGCTGCCGTGCTGGGGTCTTGCTCTTGTGCCCTCTCATGGCTACCGCATGGCAGCAGCAGGAACACGGGCTCGGAGCAGCGCCAAGGCCCATCTGCCCACAGCATTGGCCAGGGCTGGGAAGGAGGAGGGAGCCCGGCAGATCTGTCCCCAGGGCCTTGTCTTGTCTGGGCTGTGCTTGAATGACGGGGGAACGGGGAGGGGGGGTGCCTGGCTGGCTGAATAAAGCAGGTAAGTTTTTCAGACAAAGAAAAGCCCCTCCCCCCTTCCCCGTGGATGCGACAGACGGCCACTCCAACCCAGCTGATGAAGTGGGCTTATGCCCGAAAGCCCGGCCCCGCATGTGGTGTGCGGCAGGCTGCTCGTTGTGCAAGTTGCAGACTGGCGCGGCGGCAGAACTCAGGTCACCCGAAGTGGGAGGGGCCTGGCCCCTGGAATAGGGCTGATGAACTGATGACAGAAATCGGGGCATCCGGCCGTGTGCCCCGCCCGGACAGATGGCTCCCCCCCAGCGAGCCACTGCAAGAGCTACCGTCAGCGAGCGGGGCTTGCTGCCATGCGTGTGCCAGGGCGCGGGCTCAGCTCCTCTCCAGAGGGAGTCTGGTGCCTGTGTGGCGCGGCCCGGCAGCCGCTGGGCGTTACTGGGCGGGTGGCCGCACGCACGCTCACAAGGCCGGTGCCTCTCCGCAAAGCGGCGCCTTTCGGGGGCAGAAATCAGCCCGGAGCACGATCCGGAGCATCTCGGGGCAGGTTTCCCACTGGATTTCAGGAGTCGCGGGAAACGTGCACCGCCGGGAGCCGGGAGCCGGGAGCGGGGAGGGATGGGCAGAGACAAGCCAGAGCAGCCGGAGCTGGAGGAAGGATTTGAAACGCACGGAGACCAAATGAGCCAGGCCTGAAATTCACAAAGGCTAACGTGAGCTGAGGGGCCTGCCCACCCCTCTGTGACGTAGTGGGGGGGAACTTGCTGGCTGCTGCCAGTACCACGGCCCAGCAGGGCAGGGGGTGAGTCATTATGCAAAGGGGTCTCTCAACCTGTCTGACCAGCTACCCCCAGGGAGAGGAACAAAGGAAGGGGGATGCTGCCCTGGCTGGGGGCAGGGCTGGAGGAGAGTGAGTTAGTGTCTGTCTGGGATCATGGAGGAAGCAGCCTAAGCAAGGGGGCTGGGATTTAGGAGCCCAGACTCCCCCATCTCAAGAGGGGCTGAGGCATCCTAGGCCTGGCCTGGAACCAGATTACATCTGTGCTGTGCTGTATCCTGGAGAAGCAATAAACCCCCTCTGTGCTACTGGCTGGGGGAGTCTGTTCGTGCCATTTCGGGGGTGCAGGAGACGGGAAAACCCCAACGCGCCGTCACACCCTCCCAACCCCCCCACCTTGCAGAGGGTTTCCCGGCAAATTCACTGAGGCCCCGACTCCCCGGGTGGGAGAAATTGTCCCTCCAGGAGACAACAGCAGATTTCAGAGCTGATTGAGACTTCTTGCTGGCTTCCCCAGGGACCCTGCCCTCCTGTGGCGGGGAGGGGTGAGCGGCACGAGGCTGCACGACGGACGCCTGCTTTGACTGCTCCCTGGAGACGGAGACTCTGGGAAACGTGCTTTGCTGGCCCTGCGAACGGCTCATGAAGAATGTGCTTTCATCTCGGAAAATGCCAGCTCCATTTATCCTCCCACTCCTCAGCGTTGGGAGCGGGGAGCGGGAGGAGATTGATGGGCTGCCGTTCCCCATGGCCTGCCGTGCCCGGCGCCTTCACTCCGGCCCGGCGCGTCAGCCAGGGAGGGATCAATCCGACGGGCGGTGGGCTGGGGGCGGATGGAGAGCGCCGTGCACAGCGACACGGGCCGGGGCCGGGGGCCGTGCCCAGGAAGGAGCAGGCGCAGGAGCTGGCCTTGGGGCGTGGGGCTCAGCCAGGCTCCGGAACAGCCGGGCGCAGTTCCCGATTCTGCTGCAGACGCCCTGCCCGGCCCCAGGCAAGTTGTGACGGCGCGTCGGGGTCCCCCGAGCCTGCACCCCTGAGCAGCAAGAACAGACTCCGCCAGCAGTAGAACAGGCGGGTTATTGCTCCTCCAGGATACAGCCCGGCACAGACGTGGGTGATTACAGGATTCGGGGCCAGGGTGGTTCAGACCCCTTGGGTTAGGGCCCATCACCCCGTCTGTCTCCCTCATGGTTCCAGCCCCAGACTGCCCTTCCCCCGACACTCACTTCCCTAGTTCCCTCGTCTGACCGGTTGGGTCTGCGGCAGCCCCCCTGCTGGGCCCTGCTCACAGGCAGAGGCCAGGGGGGTCGCCCACAGCCAGGGACTGACAGCACAGGGGGACACCGGGATGCAGAGCGGACAGCCCCCCACTAGTCACTGAGACTGGGCCCTGGCAGGCCCGTGTCCCTGGGCTCAGTTTGTGAGGTGGCCTGGGGGAAGGAGCCAGGCCTGGGACCCACAAGGAAAGCTGGTCCCTTGCCGGCTCTGCTTGGGCGTTTCGTCTCCCGCGGGGCACCTCGGCTGCTCAGCCGGGGGAGAGGGGCTGGGGGCAGGGACTGTCTGCATCACCCCATCTGCAGTAGGGCCCTTGGGAGAGAGTCCACTGCCGCCCAGCCAGGGATCTCCTTTCTACTGGTGGTGCACATCCTCAGATGCCTCCGTGCACATAACACATTCTATTCCGCACATGTATGGGAAAGATTAGCGGGAGCATCGGCCCTGATCCCGGCTGGGCCCCTGTATCGTGCGCCCGTGCCCCATTGCACCAGGTGCAGCGCAGCGTCCCGACAGAATGGGCGTGTGGCTAAGGGTCAGTCAAATGGGGGACCCAACCGACCCTGAGCGGGCGGAAGCAGGGGTGGGTACCTGCACTCCGGTTCAGGCCAGTCTCTTCCTCCTTCAGTGCCGCTCCATGGGGCGGGGGCAGGGGCCATGAAAAACCCTGCACGGAGCTACCTAACAGAGCTGCCTCTAGGCACCGACGGGCGCAGAGCACCGGCAGGATGGACGCCTCGGGCCCAGCGATGGCGCCCAGGCGAAGAGGGGCCGGGGTGCAGAGGAAATCCCCAGAAAGCCCACACCCCACAGAGCACAGGGCCCCCAGCCTCTGCCCCACAGCACCCCTCAGCCCAGGCATTAAATACTGCAGGAGCCAGAATTAGAAGCGTTGCAGTTTACTGACTGGGCTGGCGCACTGCACGGCTATTTATCAGCCGCCCCTTCAGCCAAAGCGCTGAGCAAGTAATTACTATTCTGAGTCACTGACCCAACCAAGCACTGGCAGCCGGGGAGGGCGAGGGGGGGGAGGGGGCGGGGGCGAAACGGGGTTGGTACCAGTTCTGAATTCTCTAAACGTTGGGAATCAAACGGAATTCCAGGTTAGGCCTTGGCCAGGAAGCCCCCAACCGTGTCCTTAGCAAAACGCCAGCAGGAGCCCGGGGCTCGGCCGTCTGCGCCAAGACAAGCAGCCCCCCAACACCAGGCTGCACAATGGCTCTTTGGCCTCAATCGGCATTTTCTGGCAAAAAAATAAAAGCGCTTTGGCCGAGACTTTGCCCAGCTGTAGCTCCGGCACGTGAGCGGGGCTCTGCGAGGGCAGGGCATTTGGACCAGGCTGCGCAATGCTCGCGCTCACGAGCACAACGGATCCCCCCTACACAGAACACTCCCGGGACCCCAGGGCCTTGCGCTCTGCACGCGGGGGGGCCTGGAGCCGGCGGGGCCGTGCGCTCTGCACGCGGGGGGGCCTGGAACCGGCGGGGCCGTGCGCTCTGCACGCGGGGGGGGGCCAGGAACCGGCGGGGCCGTGCGCTCTGCACGCAGGGGGGCCTGGAACCGGCGGGGCCTTTGCGCTCTGCACGCGGGGGGGCCTGGAACCGGCGGGGCCGTGCGCTCTGCACGCGGGGGGGCCTGGAACCGGCGGGGCCGTGCGCTCTGCACGCGGGGGGGGGGGGGGGCAGGAACCGGCGGGGCCGTGCGCTCTGCACGCGGGGGGGGGGGGCAGGAACCGGCGGGGCCGTGCGCTCTGCACGCGGGGGGGGGGCAGGAACCGGCGGGGCCGTGCGCTCTGCACGCGGGGGGGGGCAGGAACCGGCGGGGCCGTGCGCTCTGCACGCGGGGGGGGGGCAGGAACCGGCGGGGCCGTGCGCTCTGCACGCGGGGGGGGGGCAGGAACCGGCGGGGCCGTGCGCTCTGCACGCGGGGGGGGGGCAGGAACCGGCGGGGCCGTGCGCTCTGCACGCGGGGGGGGGGGGGCAGGAACCGGCGGGGCCGTGCGCTCTGCACGCGGGGGGGGCCCGGATCCTCAGGGGCTGTGGCGTAGTGGGGGTACCTGGCTGGTTTCTATGCTGCTGGCTCTGGGGTAACCCCCACTGGCTGCAGTTGGTACCACGGCCCAGCAAAACAGGATGAGTCATTATGCAAAGGGTCTCTCAACCTGTCTGACCAGCCACCCCCCATGGAGAGGAACAAAGGAAGGTGGATGCTGCCCTGGCTGGGGGGCAGGGCTGGAAGGGGGTTAGTTAGTTCCTGGCTGGAAGGCAGGGAATAAGGAGCTGGGGAGGGGGCTGGGACTCCCCTATCTCAAGGGGGGCACTGAGGCCTCTTAGCCCCAGTTCCTGTAACCAGATGACATCTGTGCTGGAGGAGCAATAAACCACCCTCAATTCCACTGGCTGGTGCAGTCTGTTTGTGCCATTTCGAGGTGCAGGAGACGGGGAACCCCCAACGCGCCGTCACAGGGGCCACCGGCAGGACGTTCTCAGGGAATCAGCGCCACTGACGCCGTTTGTCGCTTGTCTCTAGCGCCGGGGCAATGGCCCGACGTGCTGCATTAGCTCAGGCAGCGGATCCGCCCCTCCAGGTCTTTGCTTCGTCGCCAGCCCCTCGCTCGCCCCTGCCCCAGTTGCTGGGCTGGCGGCCTCCTTAGAGAGCCAGGACCAAGGAGCCAGAGGGCGGGGGCGGGTTAAGTGGGGCCAAGGCTAAGGGTGCGTGGTGCCTCGGGGGAGGGGCCCTGCTCCCAGGGGCCGGCTGCCCTCCTGGGGCCCAGCCTGTGGGGCCCACCGGGAGCCGACACCCCGGCAGCGGCCTGGCAAACGGGGAGCCCCGTGTAGTCACTGTGGACGAGGGCCGGGGACCCCGATGTGGGGATTCGCTGGGGGGCCGGGAGCGGCTGCTGTGCCCAGCGTTTCGGGGCGGGGGACGGGGGCGCTGCTGGGCTCCGTGCGGGCCGGGGCCAGTCCCGCAGCCCCGGGCAGGCGACACAAGGAGGGGCCCAGGGAGCCGCTGCCGCCCCCGGCGTGCATGGGGGGTAATCAGCCCCCGCCGGCTTGGGACAGCCGCTCCGGCAGGGCCCCGGGAGCCTGCCCGCCCCGGCGAGTCCAGGGGCCGGGTCTGTCTGACCCGGTGCAACGCTGCTAATTAGCGCCCTGCGCCCCTCCCAGCCAGGCCGCCGGCTCGCGCTTGTCCGCATCACTAATTGCCTGCCGCTAACCAGCCTTTCCCGCCCCATGGCCGTGGGTGGGGGGCAGAGCGCCGGGTCCGCGCGTGGCCAGGGGACCTGTCCCGCCGGGCCCGTTCCGTGTGCACAGCGGGAGCGAGCCCTCGGGGACTCGCCCCCGCCAGGAGCTGGCTCCCAAGCGCCCCCCCCCCCCCCGGGCTCCTTCCCACGCACGGAGACGCGCAGGGGCCTGGGACCCCCGGAACTGGGTCCTGCGGGTACCGCGCCCGGCCCCGGGCCAGAGGCAGGACGGAGCCGCTCGCGCCCTGTCTCAGGAGAGGCCGCAGGGTGCCGAGAAACGCCCCTTCCCAGCGGCTCGTTAGCACCCCCGGCCCAGCCCCACGCAGCCCGGGGGGGCGGCTCCGGCCGGGTCTTGGGTTCGAGCCTTTAGGGGTTCAGCCCCCCATGTAGAAGTTGAACCGAACCCGGGATCTCAGGACCCGGCAGGAGAAAAGACGAACACGCCCCAGCGGCCACGCGGCCTGTGCTTTGTGGCACCTGTCCCACGCAGCTAGCGGCACTCGCTGCCCCCCACGGGGTCTCCCCTGCCAGCCTGGCTGCCTCGCGGGCCGTGTGGCTGGTAGCAGGGGGAGTGTGTGTGTGTGTGTTGGTAGCGGGGAGCAGAGCGCATGTATGTGCATGTGACGGCGCGTTGGGGGGTCCCCCGTCTCCTGCACCCCGAAATGGCACAAACAGACTGCACCAGCCGGTGGAATAGAGGAAGTTTATTGCCTCTCCAGGATACAGCACAGCACAGATGTAATCTGGTCACAGAGCTGGGCTAGGATGCCTCAGGCCCCCTTGAGATGGGGGAGACTGGGCCCCTAAACTCCAGCCCCTTCCCTAGGCTGTCTCCTCCATGCTCCCAGCCAGCAACTCACAAACTCTCTTCCAGCCCTGCCCCCCAGCCAGGGCAGCATCCACCTTCCTTTGTTCCTCTCCATGGGGGGTGTCTGGCCACTGGTTTGCATAGTGACTCATCCTGTTGTGCTGGGTCGTGGTACCCACGGCAGCCAGTGGGGGTTACCCCAGAGCCAGCAGCATAGAAACCAGCCAGGGACCCCCACTACGTCACAGTGCATCCGTGCTGTGTGTGCGCATGTGTGCTGTGTGCATGTGCGTGTGCATTTGCTGTGTGTGCACATGTGTGTGCATCCTTGTATGTGTGTGTGCTGTGCATGTATGAATTCTCTGTGTGTATGCTGTGTGTACATGTGTGCGTATGAGTGTATGTGGATGTGTGTGTACACGTGTGTGCAGAATGCTCTGCATCTGTGTGCATGCATGTGTGCGTGTGCATGTTCTGTGTTTGCGCGTGTGTATGTGCGTGCGCACGTTTGTGCGTGCAGCACCCCAGTGCTGCACTGGCAGCAGGCGTCTGAGCTCAGCAAGTTCGCGGTTGATGGATTGGAACATCCGCTCTTGCCCCCTTGGCCCGGAGCCGCAGGACAGACGGGAGCGGGACGATCTGTCACCCGCTCTCTGATGAGCTCCACGTCCATATTTAATCTGTTTGGCTGTTCTGCAATATATTAGGCCGGGCAACTTGGCCATAAAACACGCCTGGGCCATGCGCCTCACTGGCTTGGGAAATTACATCCGAGCGCTGTTCCAGCCGCGTCGCAGGCGAGCCCATTGCGGATTCTCCCCCAACCCTTTTCATTCTTGGAAGGCTGGGTGGGAAGGGCCCTGACCGGGAAGCGGGACGGGGCCTGTCGATCACTTACGAGAAGGGGCGGGCTCCTACAGCCAAGCAGGGCCCGAGCGCGTTCCTCAGGCCAACCACAGCAAAAAAAACACTTTGGGAAGATTTTTTAAACTCCGTTTTAACTTCGTTCATTAACAGCCACCATGAAGTCTGGATTGGGTTAATGTCCAAACGCTGCTGTGACATGGGGATGGGCCCAGGGACCCCGGCGCCGCGTGGAAACGTGACGATTTTATTACCCTGAAGTAATTCATTAAAGATGAAGGGAAATTGTTTTGCCTTTGCCGGACGGCTTTGTCAGGCACCCTCAGCAAAGATCGTTATTCCTCGGGACAGTCCCGTCTCCCAGCCTCCCCGGGACGGCGCAGACCTCCAGCCTCTCTCGGCTGCCTGGGCCTGGCCGTGGTTCGCAGACACGCTGCCTGGCCGACTCCTGCCGGGGCCGCTCCGCCCGAAGGGCCTCTCCAGGGCAGGGCATCTGTGCGGGTGGGCTGGGCTGGGCATTCCCAGCTGACCCTGGTGTGAGGAAGGGGGGAGTTTGGGGATTCGGGGGGGTTGCACACAGGGGGGTCGGTGCCCAGCAGTTACTGGTTCAATGTGACAAGGGGGGGGGTTGTGGTTTCAGGGAACAGCCCAGAGTTGGAGCCGGGGTGTCTGGGCCCCCCCCCGCTCAGAGGACACGGCCGGGTCTGGCCAGACACAGACAAGGGGCTGCAGGGGGGACCCCGGCAACCGGCCCAGCTGACCCCAGCGAGGGGGGAACATTGGACGGGGAGGGGGCGGAGAGGAGGGGCCGGGCGACCCTCTTACCTGGGGAGAAGACACTGGCCGGGGGAGGGGCTGTGGCTGGGGGTATTGGAGGCTCTGCCGGGCGACGGGGGCTGTTTTGGGCACTGAGGGCAGGGCAGGCAGGACTCAGCTGGCTGCGGGGGGGCTGACGTGGGGCTGGGGGGGGGGGCCCAGGTCGACTGGCCTGAGGGTCCTTTGCTGTTCAAAGCTCCATAACCCTCCTGCTTGGTGCTGGCTGGGAGTCGCTCTGGCTGGGGAGCAGGGGGGCGCTAGGCCCTCTGGGAGGGGAGGCCCCGGGGGCCAGAGGGAGGGGACCCTGAGGGGCTCACAGTGGAGGAGGCGGCTGGAGGCCCTGAGAGGCGCCGTCCCGGAGGTGGAGGGGTGGCCCCCCCAGGTGAGGGGGGCCCCCAAGAGAGGGTCACCCCACTGGAGCAGACTCCCCAGGAAGGGGCTGTCTCACTGCCAATGGAGGGGGCTCCCCGGGAAGGGGGTCCCTGGAGAGGGGGGTGCCACCCAGGAGCCGAGGGGCCACGTGTGGGCACCACCTGTGAGCCGGGACACCTGGCAATGAGGGGTAGCCTGGCCCTGGCCGACTGGGCTGTAGACCCTCCTCTGCTGGTGCCCTGCGGGACATGGGGTCCGGCCTGAGACCGCTGCACAAGGAGGGGCAGATCTCTGCACCCCTCTTACTGCTGCAGGGAGCAGCGCTGGCGAGAGAGCTGGGGGGCGGGGGCCAAGCCCGCAGGCTGCAGCCCAGCTGCTCGCCCGGGGCTGGACGTGCCGGGTGGCCAGCGGGACGGTCCCTGGCCTGGCAGAGCAGGGTCTAGTCGGGTCTCTGACCTGCGGGGAGACCCCTGGCAAACTCCCCCCGGGCTCGGTTGGCTCCCCTGCCTGGCTCGGGTCTGGCGCGGCGGCCGAGTGGCCCAGAGGGACTGGCGGATCTGCGCGGGGTGAGGGGGGCACCGCGCGTTGCTCCGGCCCGACGCCTGAAGCACGTTCCCTTGTTCCTCGCGCCCGAACCATTCTCCCGGCGACGGGCCCTGCATCCCGACCAGGCAGCGGGGAGGCTGGGAGCCAAGCGGCTGCGGGTCGGGGGGGGAGCTGTTTTGGGGAGAGGGGGGTCTCTGCAGCCAGGCGCTGACTCAGGTGCCGCTCGCCAGCCCTCCCAGCCTCCGTGCTCCGGTCTCAGGCCCAGGGCGCTCGGTGCCGGGCAGGCGGGGCCACACTCCTCCCCTTTGCCACCTCACGGACGAGAGGCAGACGGGCCCAGAAGGGCAGGGCGGTGGCCATTCCCCACTGGCGTGCCAGGTGCACGCAGAAGGCCCGGTTGAGCGGGGGGGCACCTTGCTCGGGGGCAGCAGCCAGCGCTCATATGACGACCAAATGGCCACAAACCCAGGCTCGGGTCAGGGCTCGGGGCTGGGAAAGGCCCATTCCCGCGGGCAGCCACTCGCAGGCGCGCTCGCCCCAGCCAGACCTCCCTGCCCCGGGCTGCCACACGGCTGGGCTGAGCCTGCCTGGGGGCGCGAGCCCCGTCCCTGGCTATGGGGAAGTGCGCAGCTCTGTCCTGGGAAGGGCCCCTCGCAGGCAGTCCCAGGGCTCAGCCCCCTGCGCGCGTGGCTCCGCGTTGAGGGTTTCCGCACGCACATCGCCTGGGGACACCAGCAGGCGCCACGGCGCTGCCTGTCAGGACAGCATCCCCAGCACAAGAGCCCCCCGGGAAAGGCTGACGCTTCTCGGAGCCCAGCGGGAGATCAGCTGCAGCGGGGAGAGCATCACAGCCAATACACTGAGCCATGGGGGGGTGACATCCATAGGGACAGTCGGCGTGTGTGTGTAAGCACTGAGTGATGACACTGTGTCTGTGTGTGTGAGCACCGTTGGGGGGGTGACTGTGTGTGTGTGTGTGTGTGTGTGTGTGAGACATCCATGGGGACAGTCAGGGTGTGTGTGTGTGTAAGTGCCATAGGGCTCACAGTGTGTGTGTGTGTGTGTGTGTGTGTGTGTGTGTGACATCCATGGGGACAGTCAGGGTGTGTGTGTGTAAGTGCCATAGGGCTCACAGTGCGTGTGTGTGTGTGTGACATCCATGGGAACAGCCGGCGTGTGTGTATGCGCCATTGGGGTGACAGTGTGTGTGTGTGTGTGAGAGTCATCCATGGGGACAGTTGGGCTGTGTGTGTGTGTGTGAGTAATACACATGGGGACAGTTGGGCTGTGTGTGTGTGTGTGTGTGTGTAAGCACCGTACGGGTAACAGTGCGTGTGTGTGTGTGTGCGTGTGCGCGCGCGTTGGCTCCAAACCCATCAGTGGGGCAGGTACGCGGCGGCACAGATCTGCTCGGCTGGGTCATGCGCGCAGCCGGGCGTCGCGGGAGGGGCTGGAGCTAATTGCTGGGTTTAGCTAAGGGCCCCGGCGCTCTCCCCGGCCCCTAGGCCTGCCCGGGCTGACCAGTCCTTCCCGCGACTGGTGGCCGGGGCCCTAAGGAGCACGCCGAGGCCGGGGGCAGCCTGGCGAGTGACTGACAGACCCTCTGGGGCCATGGCCTGTCGCTCAGGGCCCCGCTTCAGAGGTGGCAGTTCCGGGTGCTGGCGCGCCCGGCTCCCTGCCGTAAACAAGCCGCAATTACCCGGCTGGCAGGCAGCTTGGGAGGGGAGGGCCGGTCCCTGGCGGGCCGTGAAGGAAGCAGCGGCTGCAACCGCCACACGCTCTGCTGTAAACGGGATTAGTGCTGGGCCCAGCTGTGACGGGCCGGGCCAGTCTGGGCACCGCTGAGGGCATCCGCTCAGGGCGAATTGCTCGAATCCGGGCTCCTCACACCCCCCCGACTGGCGACCTCTCCACACAGGCCACAAACCAGTCCCACAGAGCGCTTCAGCTGCCTGCCTGAAGCCTCCCGCGCAAAACCCCTCCGACGCCCCAGCAATATCCGTGCCCCAGATGGCCCCAGGCCTATACACAGGTGGGGGGTCCTAGCACCCAATCCCACCTACCCCGAACAAGTTCTGTCCGGTTCCAAGAAACCAGCCACAGATCCCTGGTCAATTTACCCTCTGGACCTTACCCACAAATCACGCTGGGCCAATCCTTTAGAATCTAACGACTAAAGGTTTATCAACACAAGAAAGAAAAGCCTGAGAGTAAGGTTATTAAAGTACAGTATGTTACATGCACCGAATCTCCCAGTTCTCGATGCAGGCTCTAGCAGAGATGTCGCAGCTGCTGGTTTAAAAGTTCTTATTGCACATCCTACGATCAGGATGGGTTCCCAGGTCTTCCGGGCTCTTCAATCCCTGCAATGCTGCCTCTGGGATGAAGTGCTGAGCTGAAGACAAAATGGCATTGACCACATGGCCTCTTTATACCCCCTTCCTGGCCTCTCCTTGTATGCAGCAGGTCACCTGGTCAGAGGCCAATCTCTGTGTTCCCTGCTGGCTGCTCTCAAGTGACAGCCCCCATTCTTTAGGTGTGTCCTTGGCCCATCAAGTGCCATTGTCCCACAGGGCCTGGCTACTCAGCCTGTCCATAGCCATGCTTAACCACATTCACAGAAATATTCAGCTTCCACACAGATTACAGATTCCTACCTACACACACAGACATTATACACTCACATAAACAGTGTACACAGGATCAGAAAACAACAAGCTCCCATTCAATACCCCACATGGCTCCCTTTTATACCAATTTCTGGGGCCAACACCCCCACCTAGGGGTGCAGCAGCGATCTGGCTGCTTCCCTCCACTTCGGTAATGTGACACCAGCGCCGGCGGGCGCAGAGGCAGATCCGGCGCTGCTTGCTGACGAAGCCAGGTGTTAACGGGCTGGGATTCCAGCCGGGCCCCCGGCCCGTGTCACACGAGCACTGGACCGAGTTGGCCAAGTCCCCAGCCCAGGCTGCCCAGTGTGTGCGCTGCAGCGGGGCAGGGAGGGAACGCGGCGCTGGCGATGTGGGTGCCCTGCTGCAGGGGGGCTGTTACCACAGGCCCACAGGTGCCCGGGAGGGTGATGTGCAGCGACACCGTCTCTGCCCCACGGCTCGGGCAGCAGCAGCTAAAGGGAGCGACGGGCTGGCTGCATTCGACAGGGGAACCGTCCTGCCGTGTCCCAGGCCTGCGCACAGGCTGCCAGCTCCTCCGTCGTGACTGGTGAAACGTGCAACATAGTGCGGGGCCCAGAGGCCAGCAGGTGGCTCCTTTGGGCTCTGGCCACATCCCAGCCTCACTCACGGGTGCCCATCCAGGGCTGGGGGAATCACCAGGCAGCCCGGGCTCCGCCAGGCCCCAGAGATGTGGGGGGTCGCCCCTGTGCAAAGCCCCAGTGCAGCGCAGGAGGGCAGCTGGGAAGGAACAGCCGGGGCGCTGTGCTTGCTGGGTGTGTCGGGCGGTCGCCACCTGCGTCCTCGTCTGGAAAACCAGGGCCCGGAGCCCGCGGCAGCAGGAGCGAGCGGGGGCCGGTTGGCCGGTTACTGGCAAGGCAGATGGGTGCTGGGCGTCCGGTTACCCGGTCACATCCTTAGTACTCATTAGCAATCCTGCGTGCACACGTATGGACACCACCAGGGCGTACGTATTGTGCATGTATGCGTGACCCCCCCCAAAGGCACACTGGGGACACACCCACATACATTGTGTGCACACAGGGACACACAACCACACAGGGGACACACCTCCCACTCGTGCATATACACACACATTGTGTGCACCCGGGGACACATGCCTGTGCACACACCCACACGTGCACAGAGGGGACACACTATATGCATTGTGTGCACACAGGAAACACGCGTGCACACCCGCACAACGGACACACCCACATTGTGTGCACATGAGGAGACACACATGCGCACCCATACACTAGGGACACACCCACATTCCGTGCACACGGGGAGACACGCATGCACACCCATACACTAGGGACACACCCACATTCCGTGCACACAGGGAGACACGCATGCACACCCACACTAGGGACACACCCACATTGAGTGCACACGGGGAGACATGCATGCTCATCCATACACTAGGGACACACCCACACTGCGTGCACACGGGGAGACATGCATGCTCATCCATACACTAGGGACACACCCACACTGCGTGCACACGGGGAGACATGCATGGTCATCCATACACTAGGGACACACCCACACTGTGTGCACACAGGGAGACATGCATGCTCATCCATACACTACGGACACATCCACATTGAGTGCACACGGGGAGACATGCATGCACACCTATACACTAGGGACACACCCACACCACGTGCACACAGGGAGACATGCATGCACACCCATACACTAGGGACACACCCACACTGCGTGCACACGGGGAGACACACCCACACTGCGTGCACATGGGAACACACGCACGCACACGGGGGAGCCCCTCTCCTGCATGGTGCTTTGCAATCACCAGCTTGCTCAGAGCAGCCGTTTCCTCTCCCCCGGGCTCACAGGTACCAGATTCCAGCTCCCTGGAACTGAAGAGCAGCTGCTGCGGCTGCAGCCAGATTCGGATTAATATTCATGCCCACAGCTTGTTTAGCTCCTGCAATTACCGAGCGAGGGAGTTTCGGCTGGGGCCTAATTGCTAAACAACTGTCTGGGGGCGGCTTGTTTACCGTGCGGCCCGGGAGCAGGCGCCGATGGCGTTTGGAATCTGCCCTCCCCCGAGCAGGCTGCAGCGGCTCGCTGGGCTCCGGGCGCGGGGCCGTACAGGGAGCACGTTCGCCCTGCAAACCCTGCAGCCTGGCAGCCCCGTCCCCGGCAGGACGCAGAGTCCGTACGGGCCAGGAGCCCTGGGGCTGGGGGGCACGCCCCCCGCCTGGTAGATCTCGCTTGCCCCCGTGCGCCTCCCTCGGCCGCCCATCCCATCCCATCCCCCGGCGCCTCGCTCCACAGAGCCACTCGCCGGCCTTACGTTCTGGCTGGGTAGCCGTGGCCCTGCTGACGGGCGCTGAGGCGGTGGGGGGCAGGCGCCGGGTTTGGACCACACAGCAGGGACATGAACCATTGCGTGACAGCGATGCCCAGGCGCCAAGTGCGGCCTCCAAGTGCTGGCAGCCGCGCCAGGCCCTTCGCACGGGACAGAGGCCAGGGAGCGCCGGGAGGGATTTTCAAAGGCCTCCGGGCCACTCTCAGAACCTCACCTCGCCTGTGCGCAGGCCAGCGCTTCCTGCATTTCCCGGGCAGAGCCACAGCCGCAAAGCCCGTGTCCTGCAGCGCCCAGAGCCGCAGCCGCAGAGCCCGTGTCCTGCAGCGCCCAGACCCGCAACCGCAGAGCCCGTGTCCTGCAGCGCCCAGAGCCGCAGCCGCAGAGCCCGTGTCCTGCAGCGCCCAGACCCGCAACCGCAGAGCCCGTGTCCTGCAGCGCCCAGACCCGCAGCCGCAGAGCCCGTGTCCTGCAGCGCCCAGACCCGCAGCCGCAAAGCCCGTGTCCTGCAGGGCCCAGACCCGCAGCCGCAAAGCCCGGGTCCTGCAGCGCCCAGACCCGCAGCCGCAAAGCCCGTGTCCTGCAGGGCCCAGACCCGCAGCCGCAGAGCCCGTGTCCTGCAGCGCCCAGACCCGCAGCCGCAGAGCCCGTGTCCTGCAGCGTCCAGACCCGCAACCGCAAAGCCCGTGTCCTGCAGCGCCCCAGACCCACAGCCGCAAAGCCCGTGTCCTGCAGCGCCCAGACCCACAGTCGCAGAGCCCGTGTCCTGCAGCGCCCCAGAGCCGCAGCCGCAGAGCCCGTGTCCTGCAGCGCCCAGACCCACAATCGCAGAGCCCGTGTCCTGCAGCGCCCCAGAGCCGCAGCCGCAGAGCCCGTGTCCTGCAGCGCCCAGACCCACAGTCGCAGAGCCCGTGTCCTGCAGCGCCCAGACCCACAGTTGCAAAGCCCGTGTCCTGCAGCGCCCAGACCCACAGTCGCAGAGCCCGTGTCCTGCAGCGCCCCAGACCTGCAGCGCCCCAGACCCGCAGCCGCAAAGCCCGTGTCCTGCAGCGCCCCAGACCCGCAGCCACAAAGCCCGTGTCCTGCAGCGCCCCAGACCTGCAGCGCCCCAGACCCGCAGCCGCAGAGCCCGTGTCCTTCAGCGCCCCAGACCCGCAGCCGCAAAGCCCGTGTCCTGCAGCGCCCCAGACCCGCAGCCGCAGAGCCCGTGTCCTGCAGCGCCTGAGACCCGCAGCCACAAAGCCCGTGTCCTGCAGCGCCCAGACCCGCAGCCGCAAAGCCCGTGTCCTGCAGCGCCCAGACCCGCAGCCGCAAAGCCCGTGTCCTGCAGCGCCCCAGAGCCGCAGCCACAAAGCCCGTGTCCTGCAGCGCCCAGACCCGCAGCCGCAGAGCCCGTGTCCTGCAGCACCCAGACCCGCAGCCGCAGAACCCGTGTCCTGCAGCGCCCAGACCCGCAGCCGCAAAGCCCGTGTCCTGCAGCGTCCAGACCCGCAGCCGCAAAGCCCGTGTCCTGCAGCGCCCAGACCCGCAGCCGCAAAGCCCGTGTCCTGCAGCACCCAGACCCGCAGCCGCAGAACCCGTGTCCTGCAGCGCCCAGACCCGCAGCCGCAAAGCCCGTGTCCTGCAGCGTCCAGACCCGCAGCCGCAAAGCCCGTGTCCTGCAGCGTCCAGACCCACAGCCGCAAAGCCCGTGTCCTGCAGCGCCCAGACCCGCAGCCGCGAAGCCCGTGTCCTGCAGCGCCCCAGACCCGCAGCCGCAGAACCCGTGTCCTGCATCGTCTGCTCCCAGCTGCATGTCCAGACTGTGGGGGATGTTTGACGGCCCAAAGCCCCAGGAAGAAGTGACAGACACAGTCTGGCTCCCGCCCCCGCCCCCGCCCCGCCGTCTGTAAGGACGGTTTCCCCCAGACGGTGTTTCTCTCGCTCGCTGTCACCCGCCCACGCACTCCTGGCAGCAAGTCAAACTCCCTGCCGCCAGGGAACCCAGCCCTGGTGAGAACGGAGCCAGCGTCAGGCGCCTCGGCGGGTTCCGTGCTCGCAGGTGGGCAGGGGCAGCCCGGGACAGCTGAGCTGGGATAGCAGGGGGCACAGGCAGCTTGGGCCGGGCCCTTCCCGCACCCATGTTAACCCTTTCCCTGCCCCGAGTGCGCACACCACAGCGGGGGCTGATCATGGTCCTTGTGTTTAGAATAGCTTCTCTCCCCTTCCTCCGCCTGCTGCAGCCCAGAGCTTTGACCTGTGCCGTCCCGGAGCGCGCGGTGTCAAGGAGCGCTCCCTGCCCCCAGCCGTCCTGGAGCGCGCGGCATCGAGGGTCTCTCCCAGCCCCCAGCCGTCCCAGAGCGCGTGGTGTCGAGGAGCGCTCCCTGCCCCCAGCCGTCCTGGAGCGCGCGGCATCGAGGGTCTCTCCCAGCCCCCAGCCGTCCTGGAGCGCGCGGCATCGAGGGTCTCTCCCTGCCCCCTGCCGTCCTGGAGCGCGCGGCATCGAGGGTCTCTCCCTGCCCCCTGCCGTCCTGGAGCGCGCGGCATCGAGGGTCTCTCCCTGCCCCCAGCCGTCCTGGAGCGCGCGGCATCGAGGGTCTCTCCCTGCCCCCAGCCGTCCTGGAGCGCGCGGCATCGAGGGTCTCTCCCTGCCCCCTGCCGTCCTGGAGCGCGCGGCATCGAGGGTCTCTCCCAGCCCCCAGCCGTCCTGGAGCGCGCGGCATCGAGGGTCTCTCCCTGCCCCCTGCCGTCCTGGAGCGCGCGGCATCGAGGGTCTCTCCCAGCCCCCAGCCGTCCTGGAGCGCGCGGCATCGAGGGTCTCTCCCTGCCCCCTGCCGTCCTGGAGCGCGCGGCATCGAGGGTCTCTCCCTGCCCCCAGCCGTCCTGGAGCGCGCGGCATCGAGGGTCTCTCCCAGCCCCCAGCCGTCCTGGAGCGCGCGGCATCGAGGGTCTCTCCCTGCCCCCTGCCGTCCTGGAGCGCGCGGCATCGAGGGGCGCTCCCTGCCCCCTGCCGTCCCGGAGCGCGCGGCCTCAAGCGTCTCTCCCTGCCCCCTGCCGTCCCGGAGCGCGCGGCGTCGAGGCTCTTTCCATGCCCCCTGCCGTCCCGGAGCGCGCGGCGTCGAGGGTCTCTCCCTGCCCCCTGCCGTCCCGGAGCGCGCGGCGTCGAGGGTCTCTCCCTGCCCCCTGCCGTCCCAGAGCGCGCGGCGTCGAGGGGCGCTCCCTGCCCCCTGCCGTCCCGGAGCGCGCGGTGTCGAGGGGCGCTCCCTGCCCCCTGCCGTCCTGGAGTGCGTGGCATCGAGGGTCTCTCCCTGCCCCCTGCCGTCCTGGAGTGCGTGGCATCGAGGGGCGCCCCCTACCCCCTGCCATCCCAGAGCGCGCGGCGTCGAGGGTCTCTCCTGCCCCTTGCCGTCCCGGAGTGCGTGGCATCGAGGGTCTCTCCCTGACCCCCCAGCCCCCAAGACCCAGCCCCCCTAGCGCAGCCCCCGAGACCCAGCCCCCCCAGTGCAGTCCCCCAGCCCCTGAGACCCAGCCCCCGAGACCCAGCCCCCCCAGCGCAGCCCCCGAGACCCAGCCCCCGAGACCCAGCCCCCCCAGCGCAGCCCCCGAGACCCAGCCCCCGAGACCCAGCCCCTCCAGCGCAGCCCCCGAGACCCAGCCCCCCCAGCGCAGCCCCCGAGACCCAGGCCCCCGAGACCCAGCCCCCCCAGTGCAGCCCCCGAGACCCAGGCCCCCGAGACCCAGCCCCCCCAGCCCCCGAAACCCAGCCCCCCGAGCGCAGCCCCTTCCAGCCCCCCCGCCCTGCAAGCAGCCAGAGCAGCCCCTGTTGCTCGGAAGGGACCCAGACCTGCTGGGCTCCCCCCTCCCCTCGAGTCTGGGCCAGGTTGACGATTCCCCAGCCGCCCCCCCACCGCTAATTGTTTTGTCAATAATTAACCCTTTGCCTGGAATGATTCCCAGCCCCCGGCCTGGCAGCGGCAGGAGAATCCATCGCCCTTGACAAGCCAGCTCCTGGCCCCCGGGCTGCATCGCACCGACCGGGCAAAGTGCCCTTCCCTCACAGCGCCCAGCACCCCAAGCACCCGAGGAGGCACGAGAGCGAACCCGGCCTGGCCAGGAGCCAGGAGCCCCCCAGCCCGGTCAGCGCGGCCCCTTCGCTTTGTGGCTTTGGCATTTATCCCGCTGGGCCTCGTGCTGGGGGCCTTTGGCGCTGGACGAATGACCTTCTGCAACCCCCGGCGCCGTCCCTGCCCCCCGCTCGCCCCGCGGCCCCCGGCGCCGTCCCTGCCCCCCCGCTCGCCCCGCACCCCCCGGCGCCGTCCCTGCCCCCCGCTCGCCCCGCACCCCCCGGTGCCGGCCGTCCCTGCCCCCGCTCGCCCCGCACCCCCCGGCGCCGTCCCTGCCCCCCGCTCGCCCCGCACCCCCCGGCGCCGTCCCTGCCCCCCGCTCGCCCCGCACCCCCCGGCCCCCCGGCGCGTCCGTCCCTGCCCCCGCTCGCCCCGCACCCCCCGGCGCCGTCCCTGCCCCCCGCTCGCCCCGCACCCCCCGGCGCCATCGCTATGCCTCGCTGGTGGAGCCCTGTCCAGCTGCTGAGTGGCAGCGACTCTGTTCGGCTGCAGACGTTTGCAGCAGTCGCAGTCTCATGAGCAGCTGTCCCAAAGCTGCGTATGGCGCCACACAGCAGCGAATCATAGAATAATAGGACTGGAAGGGACCTCGAGAGGTCATCGAGTCCAGCCCCCCGCCCTCAAGGCAGGATCAAGCTCCGCCTACACCATCCCTGACAGATGTCTATCTAACCTGTTCTTAAATATCTCCAGAGAGGGAGATTCCACCACCTCCCTTGGCAATTTATTCCAATATTTGACCACCCTGACAGTTAGGAAATTTTTCCTAATGTCCAATCTAAACCTCCCCTGCTGCACTTTAAGCCCATTACTCCTTGTCCTGTCCTCAGAAACCAAGAGGAACAAATTTTCTCCTTCCTCCTTGTGACACCCTTTTAGATATTTGAAAACCGCTATCATGTCCCCCCTTAATCTTCTTTTTTCCAAACTAAACAAGCCCAGTTCATGAAGCCTGGCTTCATAGGTCATGTTCTCTAGACCTTTAATCATTCTTGTCGCTCTTCTCTGTACCCTTTCCAATTTCTCCACATCTTTCTTGAAATGTGGCGCCCAGAACTGGACACAGTACTCCAGCTGAGGCCTAACTAGTGCAGAGTAGAGCGGCAGAATGACTTCACGAGTTTTGCTTACAACACACCTGTTGATACAACCTAGAATCATATTTGCTTTTTTTGCAACAGCATCACACTGTTGACTCATATTCAACTTGTGGTCCACTATGACCCCTAGATCCCTTTCCGCCATGCTCCTTCCTAGACAGTCGCTTCCCATCTTGTATGTATGGAACTGATTGTTCCTTCCTAAGTGGAGCACTTTGCATTTCTCTTTATTAAACCTCATCCTGTTTACCTCTGACCATTTCCCTAACTTGCTAAGGTCATTTTGAATTATGTCCCTATCCTCCAAAGAAGTTGCAACCCCACCCAGTTTGGTATCATCTGCAAACTTAATAAGCGTACTCTCTATCCCAATATCTACATCATTGATGAAGATATTGAACAGTACGGGTCCCAAAACAGACCCTTGCGGAACTCCACTTGCTATCCCTTTCCAGCAGGATTTAGAACCGTTAACAACAACTCTCTGACTACGGTTATCCAGCCAATTATGCACCCACCTTATCGTGGCCCTATCTAAGTTATATTTGCCTAGTTTATCAATAAGAATATCATGTGAGACCGTATCAAATGCCTTACTAAAGTCTAGGTATATGACATCCACCGCTTCTCCCTTATCCACAAGGCTCGTTATCTTATCAAAGAAAGCTATCAGATTAGTTTGGCATGACTTGTTCTTCACAAATCCATGCTGGCTATTCCCTATCACTTTATTACCTTCCAAGTGTTTGCATATGATTTCCTTGATTACCTGCTCCATTATCTTCCCTGGGACAGACGTTAAACTGACCGGTCTGTAGTTTCCTGGGCAAGGGGTCAGGGAGGGGCCGGGCGCGCGGTACTGGAACGCCGGGCCGGGCCGAGAGGGAGGGGCCGGGCGCGCGGCGCTGGAACGCCGGGCCGGGCCGAGAGGGAGGGGCCCTGGCTCCGTGGCCCCGCAGGATTATGGCTGCAATCATGCCTCACTGCGCCGGAGCCGGTGCCTTTCACACCCTGCGCGCGGAGGGAGCTCTCTGCTGCGCTCAGACGCGGGCAGGGGGCAGGCCCGGGCGCCACTCCCCCCGAGAGTCTTTTAGCTGCACAGGGATCCCACCTGGTCCCACTGCGCGTCACTGGTGCGTTCCAGTCGCGCCAGAAGTCCCGGTCGCAGGCCAGCCCTCGCCGCGTGGGCCCCTCTGCCCAGAATACGACAATTAGGACAAGCAGCGAGGGGCTCAAATTGCAGCCAGGGAGGTTGAGGTTGGACACTAGGAAAAGCTCCCTGCCTGTCGGGTGGGAAACACCGCAGTAAACGGCCCAGGGAGGTCGTGGGACCTCCCTCACCGGAGAGATTTACAAGGTTAGACAGACACCCGTCAGGGATGATCTAGTCCAGGGGTGGGCAATAATTTTGGTGGGGGGGCCACTCCAAGATTTTGGAAAGTGATCAAAGGCCGCACTTTTCTGGGCAGGGGGTGCAGGGTCTAGGGTGGTGCAGAAGGGTGCGTGGGGTAAGGGACTGGGGTGCAGGAGGCAGTGTGGGGTCTGAGAGGCAGTGTGGATGGAGGAGGGTTGTGACCTGGGTCAGGGGATTGGGGTGCAGGGTCAGGGAGGAGGTGTGGGTGCAGAAGAGGATTCTGGCCAGGGGGAGGGGATCTAGGAGGAGGTGCAAAGTCTGGGAGGGAGCTGTGACCTGGGAGAAAGGCAAAAGGGGGTTCAGGCTGCAGAGGGTTTGGATGGTGACCTGGGGGAGGGGATTGGGGTGCAGGGTCTGGGAGGGGCATGGGGGTACAGGGGGTTTGGATGGTGACCTGGGGGAGGGGATTGGGGTGCAGGGTCTGGGAGGGGCATGGGGGTACAGAGGGTTTGGATGGTGACCTGGGGGAGGGGATTGGGGTGCAGGGTCTGGGAGGGGCAGGGGGGTGCAGAGGGTTTGGATGGTGACCTGGGGGAGGGGATTGGGGTGCAGGGTCTGGGAGGGGCAGGGGGGTACAGAGGGTTTGGATGGTGACCTGGGGGAGGGGATTGGGGTGCAGGGTCTGGGAGGGGCAGGGGGGTACAGAGGGTTTGGATGGTGACCTGGGGGAAGGGATTGGGGTGCAGGGTCTGGGAGGGGCAGGGGGGTACAGAGGGTTTGGATGGTGACCTGGGGGAGGGGATTGGGGTGCAGGGTCTGGGAGGGGCAGAGGGGTACAGGGGGTTTGGATGGTGACCTGGGGGAGGGGATTGGGGTGCAGGGTCTGGGAGGGGCATGGGGGTACAGGGGGTTTGGATGGTGACCTGGGGGAGGGGATTGGGGTGCAGGGTCTGGGAGGGGCAGGGGGGTACAGGGGGTTTGGATGGTGACCTGGGGGAGGGGATTGGGGTGCAGGGTCTGGGAGGGGCAGGGGGGTACAGGGGGTTTGGATGGTGACCTGGGGGAGGGGATTGGGGTGCAGGGTCTGGGAGGGGCATGGGGGTACAGGGGGTTTGGATGGTGACCTGGGGGAGGGGATTGGGGTGCAGGGTCTGGGAGGGGCAGGGGGGTGCAGAGGGTTTGGATGGTGACCTGGGGGAAGGGATTGGGGTGCAGGGTCTGGGAGGGGCAGGGGGGTGCAGAGGGTTTGGATGGTGACCTGGGGGAGGGGATTGGGGTGCAGGGTCTGGGAGGGGCAGGGGGTGCAGAGGGTTTGGATGGTGACCTGGGGGAGGGGATTGGGGTGCAGGGTCTGGGAGGGGCATGGG
Source organism: Pelodiscus sinensis (assembly GCF_052426305.1). NCBI lineage: Eukaryota > Metazoa > Chordata > Testudines > Trionychidae > Pelodiscus > Pelodiscus sinensis. The sequence goes on from NC_143082.1 coordinate 704,586, forward strand.
GGTACAGGGGGTTTGGATGGTGACCTGGGGGAGGGGATTGGGGTGCAGGGTCTGGGAGGGGCAGGGGGGTGCAGAGGGTTTGGATGGTGACCTGGGGGAAGGGATTGGGGTGCAGGGTCTGGGAGGGGCAGGGGAGTGCAGAGGGTTTGGATGGTGACCTGGGGGAGGGGATTGGGGTGCAGGGTCTGGGAGGGGCAGGGGGGTACAGGGGGTTTGGATGGTGACCTGGGGGAGGGGATTGGGGTGCAGGGTCTGGGAGGGGCATGGGGGTACAGGGGGTTTGGATGGTGACCTGAGGGAGGGCGTTGGGGTGCAGGAGGGGCAGGGGTGCCAGAGGCAGGCCCTGTGTGACGTAGTGGGGGTACCTGGCTGGTTTCTATGCTGCTGGCTCTGGGGTAACCCCACTGGCTGCCGTTGGTACCACAACCCAGCAAAACAGGATGAGTCATTATGCAAAGGGTCTCTCAACCTGTCTGACCAGCCACCCCCCATGGGGAGGAACAAAGGAAGGGGGATGCCGCCCCTGGCTGGGGGCAGGGCTGGAGGGGAGTGAGTTAGTTTTCTGTCTGGGAGCATGGAGGAAGCAGCCTCAGCAACAGGCTGGGGGGGGGGGGGGGGTTTAGAGCGGCGCGGCCAGGACGGGAAGGAGAAGGGTTTAGAAGCCCAGACCCCCCCCCATATCAAGCGGGGCGGAGGCATCCTAGGCCTGCCCTGTAACCTGGTGACATCTGTGCTGTGCAATAAACCACCTCTGTTCTACTGGCTGGTGGGGTCTGTTTGTGCCATTTCGGGGGTGCAGGAGGCGGGGGCCCCAACGCGCCGTCACAGCCTGGCTGGGAGAAGTTTGCCTAAGTGTCTCCCGGCCAGCAGCCCTGCAGCACCCCAAGGCAGGCCGGGCTCCCTGCCTGCTGCAGCCCCAGACACTTAGAGCTGCCGGCTGCTCCCTCCACGTGGTTCTCAGCTCTGGTGGGGGGAGAGGCTTGTGCTGCCCCCATCGCCCAAGCCAATCTCTCAGCTCCTATTGGCTGGTTGTTTCCAGCCAATAGGAGCTGAGAGATTGGCTAGGGTACATTGCTATTGGCCAGTTGTTTCTGGCCAATAGGAGCTGAGGATTGGGCTGGGGGCGGGGAGATCAGAGCAGAGAGCCGGGGGACTGGGCTCTAAACCCGGCAGCTGTGTGCTTGAGGGTCCCGGCAGGGCGGTCTGCGGCTGGGGCTGCCCACGGGCCGTATTTTGCCCTGCCCTGATCTAGCCGGTGCTGGGTCCTGCCGTGAGGGCAGGGGCTGGACTTGGCCTCTCCCAGTCCTAGTGTCTGAGTCACTAGTTCCCGTCTGGCCCAGCGCAGCCACAAGCAAGGGCTCTGGGCGAGGCCGGGGTGAAGGGAGGAGACAGCTGCCAGCCGTGGCAGAGGGAGGCTGGCCCTGGCCGGCAGCGGAGCTGGGCAGCATTTTACCATCGGTCGTGCCTAACGCTCGCTGCCTGTCTCATTTGCCACAGTCCAGCTGCGGGTATTTTCTCTCTGCACTTTCCCACCGACCACTACTCCAGCGCTCGCCGCTATTTCCGGATTTCACGTCGGCTGCCCGCTTTCTGCCTCTGCCACCCGCTGGGACAGACGCAGTTCTATCCGCCCGGCAGAGACGGGAAGGAGAAGGCACAGGCACCACCCACTGTCAGATCATTTTTATTTGCCACCAAAATCAAATCAAATCCAGTAAGTGACCTTGGTCCAACGAAAGCAGACGAGCTCCATGCGCCACGTGAGCCACAGGAAGAGAGCGAACACAAAGGCCTTGCCCTGGGCCCCGCTTCCTAGACAGATCGGTGGATCCCGACGTGTAAAAAAGAAAGAGCCAAGGCCGAGTCCGGCAGCGGTGTCACACCTCGCCCGAGGTCTTTATGACGTGGAAGAGGGTGACGTTGTACACCACCTGGTGGCCATTGTTCCAGGTGTACAGCACCCGCTCCCGCGGGTTGTAGTCCAGCATGGAGATGTGGGAGTACTGGTTGTGGAAGGGGATGTCCGTGTACTCGTAGCTGGAAGTGTTGGTGTAGTAGGCAAAGTAGATCTTGGCCCCGGCTAGGTGGGAGTTTGTGACGTAGAGGGTGCCACAGATCATGAAGGACTCGCCGGCGCTGCGCTTGGGGTAGCCGGTGTCCCAGCTGCGCAGGATCTCCAGCGTCTGCGGGTCCACCCGGCTCACCACGATGTTGCCGGCGTTCTGGTTGGTGGTGTAGACGGCCCACAGCCCGTTCTCGTCCACCATGAAGTCGATGTCGGAGAAGCCGCCCCAGGAGTAGGGGAAGGTGTTGTTGTAGCCGGCGCTGGCCAGGCTGCGCTGCACCAGCACGCTGCGCGAGCGGAAGTGGTACTTCACCGCGATGTTGCTCTGGTACTTGTTGTAGTAGAGGGAGCCGTTGAAGACCACGTGGCCCGTGCCGGCCCAGGGGTGTGGCAGCAGGTGCTGCACAAAGTTCTGGCCCGTGACGAAGTCGTTCAGGGTGCGGAATTCCAGCACGCGGCGTCCCTTGTAGTAACCGTCCATGTACCACACCTGCTGGGAGAACAGCCACGCGGTCAGCGGGCCGCAGGTCCCAGGGGAGCCACCCCCGTGTGGGGCCGGGCCTGTGCCCCCCAACCCCTGGACCTGAGCCCCCCAAGCCCTCACCCCCGTGTGGGGCCGGGCCTGTGCCCCCCAACCCCTGGATCTGAGCCCCCCAAGCCCTCACCCCCGTGTGGGGCCGGGCCTGTGCCCCCCAATCCCTGGACCTGAGCCCCCCAAGCCCTCACCCCCGTGTGGGGCTGGGCCTGCACCCCCCAACCCCTCACCCCCGTGTGGGGCCGGGCCTGTGCCCCCCAACCCCTAGACCTGAGTCCCCCCAAGCCCTCACCCCCGTGTGGGGCCGGGCCTGTGCCCCCCAACCCCTGGACCTGAGCCCCCCAAGCCCTCACCCCCGTGTGGGGCTGGGCCTGCGCCCCCCAACCCCTCACCCCCGTGTGGGGCCGGGCCTGTGCCCCCCAACCCCTAGACCTGAGCCCCCCAAGCCCTCACCCCCGTGTGGGGCCGGGCCTGCACCCCCCAAGCCCTCACCCCCGTGTGGGGCCGGGCCTGCGCCCCCCAACCCCTGGACCTGAGTCCCCCCAAGCCCTCACCCCCATGTGGGGCCAGGCCTGCGCCCCCCAACTCCTCACCCCCGTGTGGGGCCGGGCCTGTGCCCCCCAACCCCTGGACCTGAGTCCCCCCAAGCCCTCACCCCTGTGTGGGGCCGGGCCTGCGCCCCCCAACCCCTCACCCCCGTGTGGGGCTAGGCCTGCACCCCCCAACTCCTCACCCCCGTGTGGGGCTAGGCCTGCGCCCCCCAACTCCTCACCCCCGTGTGAGGATAGGCCTGTGCCCCCCCAACTCCTCACCCCCGTGTGAGGATAGGCCTGCGCCTCCCCCAACTCCTAGGCCTGCGCCCCCCAAGCCCTCACCCCTGTGTGGGGCCGGGCCTGGGCTCCCCAAGCCCTCACCCCTGTGTGGGGCCGGGCCTGGGCCCCCCAACCCCTCACCCCCATGTGGAGCCGGGCCTGGGCCCCTCAACCCCTCACCCCTGTTTGGGGCTAGGCCTGCGCCCCCCCAACTCCTAGGCCTGCGCCCCCCAGCCCCTCACCCCTGTGTGGGGCCGGGCCTGGGCTCCCCAACCCCTTGCCCCCATGTGGATTCCCAACCCCTTGCCCCCATGTGGGGCCAGACCTATGCCTCCCAACCATTCTCCCTCATGTGGGCCAGGCCTGGGCCCCCCAGCCTCTTGCCCCATGCGGGGCCAGCGGAAGGCCTGCCCCCCATCTGCATAATGCCAGGGAGCAGCCGGGCAAAATGCTTTGAATTGCGGAGCATGGCGTGTCCCCCGTTCCACAGCGCCGGCTCCCCACGTCCCCAGCCCTGCCCCCGGCAGCCAGCCCCTAGCGGAAGTCCTGGAGCCCAGGGCAGGCTGAGCCAGCCGAGAGCCCCGCGGGACGTGGCCGCCGGCCTGTCAAACCGGCTGAAACCTTTATGCCCTCGCCAGTGTCTGTTCCCAGGGGCCTGCCCGCTTGGTGGGGCTGCCGACGGCTCCGAGCCGGGGCGGAAGCAGGAGGGAGATGGACGGACACCGGCTCTGGGACCGGCATCCCCGCAGGGCAGGGATGGGAAAGGTTAACCCGCAGCCAGTGGGGTGGAGCCAGGCCTTGGGGCCAGCTGGGTCTGAGCCCTTCGGACCAGGCGTGGCCCACGCTCCGCTGCGCCCCAGGACTCGCTGCACCCCGCAGTGTGGGCGGGACGTGCCATAGAAGGCTAAGGAGAGACGTGGGACTGGCCCCAGGATCCTCTGCACCAGCTCGGTCTCCCCCGCAGCTCCCCGGCAGAAACGCGGCGCTTGCGGCAGGCCCGGAGCCGGCGCCGCGCACGTGGCGGGAAACATGGCACGGCCACGGTCGCCTCCCGCGAGCGCCAGGCTCTGCCGGAGGAACGTGCTGCGCCCCGCCAGGCGGCACCGTGTTTCACCAGCCCCTCCCCTTGGCCCACCGGGGCTGCCCAGCGAGCACTCGCTGCCTTCCCGCCGCGCTTGCCGGGCCCGGGTGCCGGACTGCGGAGCTGGCCTGGCGACGCTAAACACCGCCCTGCAGACTGCGTCCTCTGCCCGCAGCGTCCCGGGGCCGGGCTGACCCCACTGGCCTGGCTCTGGCTCCACACGGCTGCTGCCCGGAATTGGGACCAGCAGCTGTCGGCGGCCGAGAGCGGCCAGGCTCTCAGACGCGCCCGCCCGGCAGAGTCGAGCTGACGGCTGAGCCCTGGGCAACCGGGGACACCAGGAGCGGAGGCGCCTTGTCCCAGGCCCCCTGCCCTGCGGCTCCGGGCTGGCACCCAACGTGCCCGGAACGGCTCGAGGCCTGGGCGAGTCCGTGCGTTTCCAAGCTGAAGCCAGCAGGGGAGAGGAGCTCTGGAAAGGTAGAGCAGCCCCCCAAGTCCTCCCAGCCCCCCCCGGCCCCAGCACTCACCCTGCTGTCAGCGCTGGGAGCCATGGTGTCCGTCATCCACGATCCGAAGCGGGATCCCGAGGCCCGGATGGTGATGGGGTTACTGACGCCCGTCAGCCTCCCACAGCCTGCAGCAGGACAGAGAACGGCTCCAGGGGAGAACCCAGCCCACGCAGGCACGGCAAGCGCAGGGGCAGAGACCCCCCTCGTGACCAGCAGCAAGCGCAGGGGCAGAGACCCCCCTCGTGACCAGCAGCAAGCGCAGGGGCAGAGACCCCCCTCGTCACCAGCAGCAAGCGCAGGGGCAGAGACCCCCCTCGTGACCAGCAGCAAGCGCAGGGGCAGAGACCCCCCTCGTGACCAGCAGCAAGCGCAGGGGCAGAGACCCCCCCTCGTCACCAGCGGCAAGCGCAGGGGCAGAGACCCCCCCTCGTGACCAGCGGCAAGCGCAGGGGCAGAGACCCCCCCTCGTCACCAGCGGCAAGCGCAGGGGCAGAGACCCCCCCTCGTGACCAGCGGCAAGCGCAGGGGCAGAGACCCCCCCTCGTCACCAGCGGCAAGCGCAGGGGCAGAGACCCCCCCTCGTCACCAGCGGCAAGCGCAGGGGCAGAGACCCCCCCTCGTGACCAGCGGCAAGCGCAGGGGCAGAGACCCCCCCTCGTGACCAGCAGCAAGCGCAGGGGCAGAGACCCCCCTCGTCACCAGCAGCAAGCGCAGGGGCAGAGACCCCCCTCGTCACCAGCAGCAAGCGCAGGGGCAGAGACCCCCCTCGTCACCAGCAGCAAGCGCAGGGGCAGAGACCCCCCTCGTCACCAGCAGCAAGCGCAGGGGCAGAGACCCCCCTCGTCACCAGCAGCAAGCGCAGGGGCAGAGACCCCCCTCGTGACCAGCGGCAAGCGCAGGGGCAGAGACCCCCCTCGTGACCAGCGGCAAGCGCAGGGGCAGAGACCCCCCTCGTGACCAGCGGCAAGCGCAGGGGCAGAGACCCCCTCGTGACCAGCGGCAAGCGCAGGGGCAGAGACCCCCCTCGTGACCAGCGGCAAGCGCAGGGGCAGAGACCCCCCTCGTGACCAGCAGCAAGCGCAGGGGCAGAGACCCCCCTCGTGACCAGCGGCAAGCGCAGGGGCAGAGACCCCCCCTCGTGACCAGCGGCAAGCGCAGGGGCAGAGACCCCCCTCGTGACCAGCGGCAAGCGCAGGGGCAGAGACCCCCCTCGTGACCAGCGGCAAGCGCAGGGGCAGAGACCCCCCCTCGTGACCAGCAGCAAGCGCAGGGGCAGAGACCCCCCCTCGTGACCAGCAGCAAGAGCAGGGGCAGAGACCCCCCCTCGTCACCAGCAGCAAGCGCAGGGGCAGAGACCCCCCCTCGTGACCAGCAGCAAGCGCAGGGGCAGAGACCCCCCCTCGTGACCAGCGGCAAGCGCAGGGGCAGAGACCCCCCCTCGTGACCAGCGGCAAGCGCAGGGGCAGAGACCCCCCCTCGTGACCAGCAGCAAGCGCAGGGGCAGAGACCCCCCTCGTGACCAGCAGCAAGCGCAGGGGCAGAGACCCCCCCTCGTCACCAGCAGCAAGCGCAGGGGCAGAGACCCCCTCGTGACCAGCGGCAAGCGCAGGGGCAGAGACCCCCCTCGTGTCCAGCAGCAAGCGCAGGGGCAGAGACCCCCCCTCGTCACCAGCGGCAAGCGCAGGGGCAGAGACCCCCCTCGTGTCCAGCAGCAAGCGCAGGGGCAGAGACCCCCCCTCGTCACCAGCGGCAAGCGCAGGGGCAGAGACCCCCCCTCGTGACCAGCGGCAAGCGCAGGGGCAGAGACCCCCCTCGTGACCAGCGGCAAGCGCAGGGGCAGAGACCCCCCTCGTGACCAGCGGCAAGCGCAGGGGCAGAGACCCCCCTCGTGACCAGCAGCAAGCTCAGGGGCAGAGACCCCCCCTCGTGACCAGCGGCAAGCGCAGGGGCAGAGACCCCCCCTCGTGACCAGCAGCAAGCGCAGGGGCAGAGACCCCCCCTCGTGACCAGCAGCAAGCGCAGGGGCAGAGACCCCCCCTTGTGACCAGCGGCAAGCGCAGGGGCAGAGACCCCCCTCGTGACCAGCGGCAAGCGCAGGGGCAGAGACCCCCCCTCGTGACCAGCGGCAAGCGCAGGGGCAGAGACCCCCCTCGTCACCAGCGGCAAGCGCAGGGGCAGAGACCCCCCCTCGTCACCAGCGGCAAGCGCAGGGGCAGAGACCCCCCCTCGTGACCAGCAGCAAGCGCAGGGGCAGAGACCCCCCCTCGGCAAGCGCAGGGGCAGAGACCCCCCCTCGTGACCAGCAGCAAGCGCAGGGGCAGAGACCCCCCCTCGTGACCAGCAGCAAGCGCAGGGGCAGAGACCCCCCCTCGTGACCAGCGGCAAGCGCAGGGGCAGAGACCCCCCTCGTGACCAGCGGCAAGCGCAGGGGCAGAGACCCCCCCTCGTCACCAGCGGCAAGCGCAGGGGCAGAGACCCCCCCTCGTGACCAGCGGCAAGCGCAGGGGCAGAGACCCCCCTCGTGACCAGCAGCAAGCGTAGGGGCAGAGACCCCCCCTCGTGACCAGCGGCAAGCGTAGGGGCAGAGACCCCCCCTCGTGACCAGCAGCAAGCGTAGGGGCAGAGACCCCCCCTCGTGACCAGCGGCAAGCGCAGGGGCAGAGACCCCCCCTCGTCACCAGCGGCAAGCGCAGGGGCAGAGACCCCCCCTCGTGACCAGCAGCAAGCGCAGGGGCAGAGACCCCCCCTCGTCACCAGCAGCAAGCGCAGGGGCAGAGACCCCCCTCGTCACCAGCGGCAAGCGCAGGGGCAGAGACCCCCCTCGTGACCAGCGGCAAGCGCAGGGGCAGAGACCCCCCCTCGTCACCAGCGGCAAGCGCAGGGGCAGAGACCCCCCCTCGTGACCAGCAGCAAGCGCAGGGGCAGAGACCCCCCTCGTGACCAGCGGCAAGCGCAGGGGCAGAGACCCCCCTCGTGACCAGCGGCAAGCGCAGGGGCAGAGACCCCCCCTCGTGACCAGCAGCAAGCGCAGGGGCAGAGACCCCCCCTCGTCACCAGCGGCAAGCGCAGGGGCAGAGACCCCCCCTCGTGACCAGCGGCAAGCGCAGGGGCAGAGACCCCCCTCGTGACCAGCAGCAAGCGCAGGGGCAGAGACCCCCCCTCGTGACCAGCGGCAAGCGCAGGGGCAGAGACCCCCCCTCGTGACCAGCAGCAAGCGCAGGGGCAGAGACCCCCCTCGTGACCAGCAGCAAGCGCAGGGGCAGAGACCCCCCTCGTGACCAGCAGCAAGCGCAGGGGCAGAGACCCCCCCTCGTGACCAGCAGCAAGCGTAGGGGCAGAGACCCCCCCTCGTGACCAGCGGCAAGCGTAGGGGCAGAGACCCCCCCTCGTGACCAGCAGCAAGCGTAGGGGCAGAGACCCCCCCTCGTGACCAGCGGCAAGCGCAGGGGCAGAGACCCCCCCTCGTCACCAGCGGCAAGCGCAGGGGCAGAGACCCCCCCTCGTGACCAGCAGCAAGCGCAGGGGCAGAGACCCCCCCTCGTCACCAGCAGCAAGCGCAGGGGCAGAGACCCCCCTCGTCACCAGCGGCAAGCGCAGGGGCAGAGACCCCCCTCGTGACCAGCGGCAAGCGCAGGGGCAGAGACCCCCCCTCGTCACCAGCGGCAAGCGCAGGGGCAGAGACCCCCCCTCGTGACCAGCAGCAAGCGCAGGGGCAGAGACCCCCCTCGTCACCAGCAGCAAGCGCAGGGGCAGAGACCCCCCTCGTGACCAGCAGCAAGCGCAGGGGCAGAGACCCCCCCTCGTGACCAGCAGCAAGCGCAGGGGCAGAGACCCCCCCTCGTGACCAGCGGCAAGCGCAGGGGCAGAGACCTCCCTCGTGACCAGCGGCAAGCGCAGGGGCAGAGACCCCCCCTCGTGACCAGCGGCAAGCGCAGGGGCAGAGACCCCCCCTCGTGACCAGCAGCAAGCGCAGGGGCAGAGACCCCCCTTGTCACCAGCAGCAAGCGCAGGGGCAGAGACCCCCCCTCGTCACCAGCAGCAAGCGCAGGGGCAGAGACCCCCCTCGTGACGAGCGGCAAGCGCAGGGGCAGAGACCCCCCCTCGTGACCAGCGGCAAGCGCAGGGGCAGAGACCCCCCTCGTGACCAGCGGCAAGCGCAGGGGCAGAGACCCCCCCTCGTGACCAGCGGCAAGCGCAGGGGCAGAGACCCCCCCTCGTCACCAGCGGCAAGCGCAGGGGCAGAGACCCCCCTCGTGACCAGCGGCAAGCGCAGGGGCAGAGACCCCCCTCGTGACCAGCAGCAAGCGCAGGGGCTGAGACCCCCCCTCATGACCAGCAGCAAGCGCAGGGGCAGAGACCCCCCCTCGTGACCAGCGGCAAGCGCAGGGGCAGAGACCCCCCCTCGTGACCAGCGGCAAGCGCAGGGGCAGAGACCCCCCCTCGTCACCAGCGGCAAGCGCAGGGGCAGAGACCCCCCCTCGTGACCAGCGGCAAGCGCAGGGGCAGAGACCCCCCCTCGTGACCAGCAGCAAGCGCAGGGGCAGAGACCCCCCCTCGTGACCAGCGGCAAGCGCAGGGGCAGAGACCCCCCCTCGTCACCAGCGGCAAGCGCAGGGGCAGAGACCCCCCTCGTGACCAGCAGCAAGCGCAGGGACAGAGACCCCCCCTCGTCACCAGCGGCAAGCGCAGGGGCAGAGACCCCCCCTCGTGACCAGCAGCAAGCGCAGGGGCAGAGACCCCCCTCGTGACCAGCAGCAAACGCAGGGGCAGAGACCCCCCCTCGTGACCAGCAGCAAGCGCAGGGGCAGAGACCCCCCCTCGTGACCAGCGGCAAGCGCAGGGGCAGAGACCCCCCCTCGTGACCAGCAGCAAGCGCAGGGGCAGAGACCCCCCTCGTCACCAGCAGCAAGCGCAGGGGCAGAGACCCCCCTCGTCACCAGCGGCAAGCGCAGGGGCAGAGACCCCCCCTCGTGACCAGCGGCAAGCGCAGGGGCAGAGACCCCCCTCGTCACCAGCAGCAAGCGCAGGGGCAGAGACCCCCCCTCGTGACCAGCAGCAAGCGCAGGGGCAGAGACCCCCCTCGTCACCAGCAGCAAGCGCAGGGGCAGAGACCCCCCCTCGTGACCAGCGTCAAGCGCAGGGGCAGAGACCCCCCCTCGTCACCAGCAGCAAGCGCAGGGGCAGAGACCCCCCCTCGTCACCAGCGGCAAGCGCAGGGGCAGAGACCCCCCCTCGTGACCAGCGGCAAGCGCAGGGGCAGAGACCCCCCCTCGTCACCAGCAGCAAGCGCAGGGGCAGAGACCCCCCCTCGTGACCAGCGGCAAGCGCAGGGGCAGAGACCCCCCCTCGTGACCAGCGGCAAGCGCAGAGGCAGAGACCCCCCCTCGTGACCAGCGGCAAGCGCAGGGGCAGAGACCCCCCCCTCGTCACCAGCGGCAAGCGCAGGGGCAGAGACCCCCCTCGTCACCAGCGGCAAGCGCAGGGGCAGAGACCCCCCCTCGTCACCAGCGGCAAGCGCAGGGGCAGAGACCCCCCTCGTCACCAGCGGCAAGCGCAGGGGCAGAGACCCCCCCTCGTGACCAGCAGCAAGCGCAGGGGCAGAGACCCCCCCTCGTCACCAGCAGCAAGCGCAGGGGCAGAGACCCCCCTCGTGACCAGCGGCAAGCGCAGGGGCAGAGACCCCCCCTCGTGACCAGCGGCAAGCGCAGGGGCAGAGACCCCCCCTCGTGACCAGCGGCAAGCGCAGGGGCAGAGACCCCCCTTGTCACCAGCGGCAAACGCAGGGGCAGAGACCCCCCCTCGTCACCAGCAGCAAGCGCAGGGGCAGAGACCCCCCCTCGTGACCAGCGGCAAGCGCAGGGGCAGAGACCCCCCCTCGTGACCAGCGGCAAGCGCAGGGGCAGAGACCCCCCCTCGTGACCAGCGGCAAGCGCAGGGGCAGAGACCCCCTCTCGTGACCAGCAGCAAGCGCAGGGGCAGAGACCCCCCCTCGTCACCAGCAGCAAGCGCAGGGGCAGAGACCCCCCTCATGACCAGCAGCAAGCGCAGGGGCAGAGACCCCCCCTCGTCACCAGCAGCAGGCGCAGGGGCAGAGACCCCCCCTCGTGACCAGCAGCAAGCGCAGGGGCAGAGACCCCCCCTCGTCACCAGCGGCAAGCGCAGGGGCAGAGACCCCCTCGTGACCAGCGGCAAGCGCAGGGGCAGAGACCCCCCCTCGTGACCAGCGGCAAGCGCAGGGGTAGAGACCCCCCTCGTCACCAGCGGCAAGCGCAGGGGCAGAGACCCCCCTTGTCACCAGCAGCAAGCGCAGGGGCAGAGACCCCCCCTCGTGACCAGCGGCAAGCGCAGGGGCAGAGACCCCCCCTCGTGACCAGCGGCAAGCGCAGGGGCAGAGACCCCCCCTCGTGACCAGCAGCAAGCGCAGGGGCAGAGACCCCCCTCGTCACCAGCAGCAAGCGCAGGGGCAGAGACCCCCCCTCGTGACCAGCGGCAAGCGCAGGGGCAGAGACCCCCCCTCGTGACCAGCGGCAAGCGCAGGGGCAGAGACCCCCCCTCGTCACCAGCAGCAAGCGCAGGGGCAGAGACCCCCCCTCGTCACCAGCAGCAAGCGCAGGGGCAGAGACCCCCCTCGTCACCAGCGGCAAGCGCAGGGGCAGAGACCCCCCCTCGTGACCAGCGGCAAGCGCAGGGGCAGAGACCCCCCCTCGTCACCAGCGGCAAGCGCAGGGGCAGAGACCCCCCCTCGTGACCAGCGGCAAGCGCAGGGGCAGAGACCCCCCCTCGTGACCAGCAGCAAGCGCAGGGGCAGAGACCCCCCCTCGTGACCAGCAGCAAGCGCAGGGGCAGAGACCCCCCCTCGTCACCAGCGGCAAGCGCAGGGGCAGAGACCCCCCCTCGTGACCAGCGGCAAGCGCAGGGGCAGAGACCCCCCTCGTCACCAGCAGCAAGCGCAGGGGCAGAGACCCCCCCTCGTGACCAGCAGCAAGCGCAGGGGCAGAGACCCCCCTCGTCACCAGCAGCAAGCGCAGGGGCAGAGACCCCCCTCGTCACCAGCAGCAAGCGCAGGGGCAGAGACCCCCCTCGTGACCAGCGGCAAGCGCAGGGGCAGAGACCCCCCTCATGACCAGCAGCAAGCGCAGGGGCAGAGACCCCCCCTCGTGACCAGCGGCAAGCGCAGGGGCAGAGACCCCCCTCATGACCAGCAGCAAGCGCAGGGGCAGAGACCCCCCCTCGTCACCAGCAGCAAGCGCAGGGGCAGAGACCCCCCCTCGTGACCAGCGGCAAGCGCAGGGGCAGAGACCCCCCCTCGTGACCAGCGGCAAGCGCAGGGGCAGAGACCCCCTCGTGACCAGCGGCAAGCGCAGGGGCAGAGACTCCCCTCGTGACCAGCAGCAAGTGCAGAGGCAGAGACCCCCCTCGTCACCAGCAGCAAGCGCAGGGGCAGAGACCCCCCCTCATCACCAGCGGCAAGCGCAGGGGCAGAGACCCCCCTCATGACCAGCAGCAAGCGCAGGGGCAGAGACCCCCCCTCGTGACCAGCAGCAAGCGCAGGGGCAGAGACCCCCCTCGTCACCAGCGGCAAGCGCAGGGGCAGAGACCCCCCCTCGTGACCAGCGGCAAGCGCAGGGGCAGAGACCCCCCTCGTCACCAGCAGCAAGCGCAGGGGCAGAGACCCCCCCTCGTGACCAGCAGCAAGCGCAGGGGCAGAGACCCCCCCTCGTGACCAGCAGCAAGCGCAGGGGCAGAGACCCCCCTCATGACCAGCAGCAAGCGCAGGGGCAGAGACCCCCCCTCGTGACCAGCGGCAAGCGCAGGGGCAGAGACCCCCCCTCGTCACCAGCAGCAAGCGCAGGGGCAGAGACCCCCCTCGTGACCAGCGGCAAGCGCAGGGGCAGAGACCCCCCTCGTGACCAGCGGCAAGCGCAGGGGCAGAGACCCCCCCTCGTGACCAGCAGCAAGTGTAGAGGCAGAGACCCCCCTCGTCACCAGCAGCAAGCGCAGGGGCAGAGACCCCCCCTCGTCACCAGCGGCAAGCGCAGGGGCAGAGACCCCCCCTCGTCACCAGCGGCAAGCGCAGGGGCAGAGACCCCCCCTCGTCACCAGCGGCAAGCGCAGGGGCAGAGACCCCCCCTCGTGACCAGCAGCAAGCGCAGGGGCAGAGACCCCCCTCGTCACCAGCAGCAAGCGCAGGGGCAGAGACCCCCCTCGTCACCAGCAGCAAGCGCAGGGGCAGAGACCCCCCCTCGTGACCAGCAGCAAGCGCAGGGGCTGAGACCCCCCCTCGTGACCAGCGGCAAGCGCAGGGGCAGAGACCCCCCCTCGTGACCAGCAGCAAGTGTAGAGGCAGAGACCCCCCTCGTCACCAGCAGCAAGCGCAGGGGCAGAGACCCCCCCTCGTGACCAGCAGCAAGCGCAGGGGCAGAGACCCCCCCTCGTGACCAGCGGCAAGCGCAGGGGCAGAGACCCCCCCTCGTGACCAGCGGCAAGCGCAGGGGCAGAGACCCCCCCTCGTGACCAGCGGCAAGCGCAGGGGCAGAGACCCCCCTCGTCACCAGCAGCAAGCGCAGGGGCAGAGACCCCCCTCATGACCAGCAGCAAGCGCAGGGGCAGAGACCCCCCCTCGTCACCAGCAGCAGGCGCAGGGGCAGAGACCCCCCCTCGTGACCAGCAGCAAGCGCAGGGGCAGAGACCCCCCCTCGTGACCAGCAGCAAGCGCAGGGGCAGAGACCCCCCTCGTCACCAGCGGCAAGCGCAGGGGCAGAGACCCCCCCTCGTGACCAGCGGCAAGCGCAGGGGCAGAGACCCCCCCTCGTGACCAGCGGCAAGCGCAGGGGCAGAGACCCCCCTCGTGACCAGCAGCAAGCGCAGGGGCAGAGACCCCCCTCGTCACCAGCAGCAAGCGCAGGGGCAGAGACCCCCCCTCGTCACCAGCGGCAAGCGCAGGGGCAGAGACCCCCCCTCGTGACCAGCAGCAAGCGCAGGGGCAGAGACCCCCCCTCGTGACCAGCAGCAAGCGCAGGGGCAGAGACCCCCCCTCGTGACCAGCAGCAAGCGCAGGGGCAGAGACCCCCCTCGTCACCAGCAGCAAGCGCAGGGGCAGAGACCCCCCCTCGTGACCAGCGGCAAGCGCAGGGGCAGAGACCCCCCTCGTCACCAGCAGCAAGCGCAGGGGCAGAGACCCCCCCTCGTGACCAGCAGCAAGCGCAGGGGCAGAGACCCCCCCTCGTCACCAGCAGCAAGCGCAGGGGCAGAGACCCCCCCTCGTGACCAGCAGCAAGCGCAGGGGCAGAGACCCCCCCTCGTGACCAGCAGCAAGCGCAGGGGCAGAGACCCCCCTCGTAACCAGCGGCGAGCGCAGGGGCAGAGACCCCCCCTCGTCACCAGCAGCAAGCGCAGGGGCAGAGACCCCCCCTCGTGACCAGCGGCAAGCGCAGGGGCAGAGACCCCCCCTCGTGACCAGCGGCGAGCGCAGGGGCAGAGACCCCCCCTCGTCACCAGCGGCAAGCGCAGGGGCAGAGACCCCCCTCGTGACCAGCGGCAAGCGCAGGGGCAGAGACCCCCCCTCGTGACCAGCAGCAAGCGCAGGGGCAGAGACCCCCCTCGTCACCAGCGGCAAGCGCAGGGGCAGAGACCCCCCCTCGTCACCAGCGGCAAGCGCAGGGGCAGAGACCCCCCCTCGTGACCAGCGGCAAGCGCAGGGGCAGAGACCCCCCCTCGTCACCAGCGGCAAGCGCAGGGGCAGAGACCCCCCCTCGTGACCAGCGGCAAGCGCAGGGGCAGAGACCCCCCCTCGTGACCAGCGGCAAGCGCAGGGGCAGAGACCCCCCCTCGTGACCAGCAGCAAGCGCAGGGGCAGAGACCCCCCTCGTGACCAGCGGCAAGCGCAGGGGCAGAGACCCCCCCTCGTCACCAGCGGCAAGCGCAGGGGCAGAGACCCCCCCTCGTGACCAGCGGCAAGCGCAGGGGCAGAGACCCCCCCCTCGTCACCAGCGGCAAGCGCAGGGGCAGAGACCCCCCCTCGTGACCAGCGGCAAGCGCAGGGGCAGAGACCCCCCCTCGTGACCAGCGGCAAGCGCAGGGGCAGAGACCCCCCCTCGTGACCAGCAGCAAGCGCAGGGGCAGAGACCCCCCCTCGTGACCAGCGGCAAGCGCAGGGGCAGAGACCCCCCTCATGACCAGCAGCAAGCGCAGGGGCAGAGACCCCCCCTCGTCACCAGCGGCAAGCGCAGGGACAGAGACCCCCCCTCGTGACCAGCAGCAAGCGCAGGGGCAGAGACCCCCCTCGTGTCCAGCAGCAAGCGCAGGGGCAGAGACCCCCCTCGTGACCAGCTGCAAGCGCAGGGGCAGAGACCCCCTCGTGACCAGCGGCAAGCGCAGGGGCAGAGACCCCCCTCTCTCTTAGCAAAGGGATGGCCAGAGAAACGGGACGGGAAGGTGGCACGTCCGAAGGCAGGAAGAGGGAAACGCGTTTTCCGCGAGCCGGCGGAACTCCCTGCCACAAGGTGTCACGCACACAAGAGCGGAGCAAGGTTCACAGCTCGACTGAAGCTCCCTGCAGTGCAGCCTGTCCACGAACACCCAGGGGCTCAGGGAGGCCAGACACCCTCCTGGGACCTGGATGGAGGGGGTTCCCTGAGGGTGGGAGACTCAAACCTCCATCACCTTCCTCAGCAGCGGGGCTGCACCTCCACCTGCCCCCCAGCCAGGAGTCCTGGCGCCCACCCCCTGCTCTAACCTCCCAGCGCCTCGCCCCCAGAGTGGGGGCTGGAACCCCCGGCCCTGCGCTGACCCCTAACTCCATTGCTCTCTGTGCAGACCTGCAGGGAGGGAGACGAGCCGGAGCACGGAGGAACCCGCAGCCCCAGGCGTGGGACAGGCCCTTCCTGGGGCTTTCGGCAGGGGGCTCTGGGGCGGGGGCGCTGGCCAGGCTGGGCCCGGTGTGTGTGTGCTCCATACCCAGTTTCTGCAGACAGCCGTGTAAACGGGCCTCCAGGACCAGCACCCGCTGCTGCAGCTCCTCATAGTCATACGCGCCCATCTCCTCCTGGATGGCCAGCAGGCGCCCCGAGGCGTTCCTCACCTCCGCCTTCAGCTGCACCACCAGCCGCGCGTCCGCCCTGTACTGCTCCAGCACCGGCGCCAGCGGCAGCAGCTCCGCCATCTTCTCCTTCAGCTCCTGCAACGGGCCGCACGCGGGAGGGGCCATGACTCCGGACTGAGCCAGAGCCGCTCCCTGGCCCCTTGGGATGGGACCCCCAGACACTGGCCCTGCTGGGCAACCCCCCCCGCCAGACACTGGCCCTGCTGGGCAACCCCCCCCAGCCACTGGCCCTGCTGGGCAACCCCCCCCCAGACACTGGCCCGGCTGGGCAACCCCCCCCCGCCCTCCCCCCCAGACACTGGCCCTGCTGGGCACCCCCCCGCCTTCCCCCCAGACACTGGCCCTGCTGGGCAACCCCCCCCAGACACTGGCCCGGCTGGGCAACCCCCCCCCGCCCTCCCCCCCAGACACTGGCCCTGCTGGGCACCCCCCCCCCCGCCTTCCCCCCAGACACTGGCCCTGCTGGGCAACCCCCCCCAGACACTGGCCCGGCTGGGCAACCCCCCCCCGCCCTCCCCCCCAGACACTGGCCCTGCTGGGCAACCCCCCCCCCCAGACACTGGCCCTGCTGGGCAACCCCCCCCCAGACACTGGCCCTGCTGGGCACCCCCCCGCCTTCCCCCCCAGACACTGGCCCTGCTGGGCAACCCCCCCCCAGACACTGGCCCTGCTGGGCACCCCCCCCCAGACACTGGCCCTGCTGGGCAACCCCCCGCCTTCCCCCCCCAGACACTGGCCCTGCTGGGCAACCCCCCCCCAGACACTGGCCCTGCTGGGCAACCCCCCCCCGCCCTCCCCCCCAGACACTGGCCCTGCTGGGCACCCCCCCCCAGACACTGGCCCTGCTGGGCAACCCCCCGCCTTCCCCCCCCAGACACTGGCCCTGCTGGGCACCCCCCCGCCTTCCCCCCCAGACACTGGCCCTGCTGGGCACCCCCCCGCCTTCCCCCCCAGACACTGGCCCTGCTGGGCAACCCCCCCCCAGACACTGGCCTGGCTGGGCAACCCCCCCCCGCCCTCCCCCCCAGACACTGGCCCTGCTGGGCACCCCCCCCCAGACACTGGCCCTGCTGGGCAACCCCCCGCCTTCCCCCCCCAGACACTGGCCCTGCTGGGCAACCCCCCCCCAGACACTGGCCCTGCTGGGCAACCCCCCGCCTTCCCCCCCAGACACTGGCCCTGCTGGGCAACCCCCCCCCCCAGACACTGGCCCGGCTGGGCAACCCCCCCCCGCCCTCCCCCCCAGACACTGGCCCTGCTGGGCACCCCCCCCCCAGACACTGGCCCTGCTGGGCACCCCCCGCCTTCCCCCCCAGACACTGGCCCTGCTGGGCAACCCCCCCCCAGACACTGGCCCTGCTGGGCAACCCCCCCCCCCAGACACTGGCCCTGCTGGGCACCCCCCCCGCCCTCCCTCCCAGACACTGGCCCTGCTGGGCGGGACCCCCCACCCTCCCCTCAGACACTGGCCCTGCTGGGCAACCCCCCCCCCGCCCTCCCTCCCAGACACTGGCCCTGCTGGGCAACCCCCCCCCCGCCCTCCCCCCCCAGACACTGGCCCTGCTGGGCACCCCCCCGCCCTCCCCCCCAGACACTGGCCCTGCTGGGCAACCCCCCCCGCCCTCCCTCCCAGACACTGGCCCGGCTGGGCAACCCCCCTGTGACGTAGTGGGGGTACCTGGCTGGTTTCTATGCTGCTGGCTCTGGGGGAACCCCCACTGGCTGCCGTGGGTACCACGACCCAGCAAAACAGGATGAGTCACTATGCAAACCAGTGGCCAGACACCCCCCATGGAGAGGAACAAAGGAAGGTGGAATGCTGCCTTGGCTGGGGGGCAGGGCTGGAAGTGAGTTAGTTGGTTGGTGGCTGTCTGTGAGGATGGATGAGACAGCCTAGGGAGAGGAGCTGGAGTTTAGGGGCCCAGTCTCCCCCATCTCAAGGGGGCCTGAGGCATCCTAGCCCAGTTCCTGTAACCAGATTACATCTGTGCTGCGCTGTGCTGGAGGAGCAATAAACCACCCTCAATTCCACTGGCTGGTACAGTCTGTTTGTGCCATTTCGGGGTGCAGGAGACGGGGAACCCCCAATGCGCCGTCACACCCCCCCTCCCAGACACTGGCCCTGCTGGGCAACCCCCCCCCCCAGACACTGGCCCTGCTGGGCACCCCCCCCGCCCTCCCCCCCAGACACTGGCCCTGCTGGGCACCCCCCCAACACACACACAGACACTGGCCCTGCTGGGCACCCCCCCAACACACACACAGACACTGGCCCTGCTGGGCACCCCCCCAACACACACACAGACACTGGCCCTGCTGGGTACCCCCCTGCCCTCCCCCCCAGACACTGGCCCTGCTGGGCAACCCCCCCGCCCTCCCCCCCAGACACTGGCCCTGCTGGGCACCCCCCCAACACACACACAGACACTGGCCCTGCTGGGTACCCCCCTGCCCTCCCCCCCAGACACTGGCCCTGCTGGGCACCCCCCCCCCGCCCTCCCCCCCAGACACTGGCCCTGCTGGGCACCCCCCCAACACACACACAGACACTGGCCCTGCTGGGTACCCCCCTGCCCTCCCCCCCAGACACTGGCCCTGCTGGGCACCCCCCCGCCCTCCCCCCCAGACACTGGCCCTGCTGGGCAACCCCCCCCGCCCTCCCCCCCAGACACTGGCCCTGCTGGGCACCCCCCCAACACACACACAGACACTGGCCCTGCTGGGCACCCCCCCAACACACACACAGACACTGGCCGTGCTGGGCACCCCCCCAACACACACAGACACTGGCCCTGCTGGGCACCCCCCCAACACACACACAGACACTGGCCCTGCTGGGCACCCCCCCAACACACACACAGACACTGGCCCTGCTGGGCAGCCCCCCAACACACACAGACACTGGCCCTGCTGGGTACCCCCCTGCCCTCCCCCCCAGACACTGGCCCTGCTGGGCAACCCCCCCCGCCCTCCCCCCCAGACACTGGCCCTGCTGGGCACCCCCCCCGCCCTCCCCCCCAGACACTGGCCCTGCTGGGCACCCCCCCGCCCTCCCCCCCAGACACTGGCCCTGCTGGGCACCCCCCCAACACACACACAGACACTGGCCCTGCTGGGCACCCCCCCAACACACACACAGACACTGGCCGTGCTGGGCACCCCCCCAACACACACACAGACACTGTCCCTGCTGGGCAACCCCCCCGCCCTCCGCCCCCAGACACTGGCCCTGCTGGGCACCCCGCGCCCTCCCCCCCAGACACTGGCCCTACTGGGCACCCCCCCCCCAACACACACAGTCACTGGCCCTGCTGGGTACCCCCCCCAACACACACAGACACTGGCCCTGCTGGGTACCCCCCCGCCCTCCCCCCCAGACACTGGCCCTGCTGGGCACCCCCCCAACACACACACAGACACTGGCCCTGCTGGGCACCCCCCCAACACACACACAGACACTGGCCCTGCTGGGCAGCCCCCCAACACACACAGACACTGGCCCTGCTGGGTACCCCCCCCCCAACACACACAGACACTGGCCCTGCTGGGCACCCCCCCAACACACACACAGACACTGGCCCTGCTGGGCACCCCCCCAACACACACAGACACTGGCCCTGCTGGGCACCCCCCCAACACACACACAGACACTGGCCCTGCTGGGCACCCCCCCAACACACACACAGACACTGGCCCTGCTGGGCACCCCCCCAACACACACACAGACACTGGCCTTGCTGGGCACCCCCCCAACACACACAGACACTGGCCCTGCTGGGTACCCCCCCCCCAACACACACAGACACTGGCCCTGCTGGGCACCCCCCCAACACACACACAGACACTGGCCCTGCTGGGTACCCCCCCCCCAACACACACACAGACACTGGCCCTGCTGGGCACCCCCCCAACACACACACAGACACTGGCCCTGCTGGGCACCCCCCCCCCCCAACACACACAGACACTGGCCTTGCTGGGCACTCCCCCCCCCCAACACACACAGACACTGGCCCTGCTGGGCACCCCCCCAACACACACACAGACACTGGCCCTGCTGGGCACCCCCCAACACACACAGACACTGGCCTTGCTGGGCACCCCCCCCCCCCAACACACACAGACACTGGCCCTGCTGGGCACCCCCCCAACACACACACACAGACACTGGCCTTGCTGGGCACTCCCCCCCCCCCAACACACACAGACACTGGCCTTGCTGGGCACCCCCCCCCCCCAACACACACAGACACTGGCCCTGCTGGGCACCCCCCCAACGCACACACAGACACTGGCCGTGCTGGGCACCCCCCCAACACACACACAGACACTGTCCCTGCTGGGCAACCCCCCCGCCCTCCGCCCCCAGACACTGGCCCTGCTGGGCACCCCGCGCCCCTCCCCCCCAGACACTGGCCCTACTGGGCACCCCCCCCCAACACACACAGTCACTGGCCCTGCTGGGTACCCCCCCCAACACACACAGACACTGGCCCTGCTGGGTACCCCCCCGCCCTCCCCCCCAGACACTGGCCCTGCTGGGCACCCCCCCAACACACACACAGACACTGGCCCTGCTGGGCACCCCCCCAACACACACACAGACACTGGCCCTGCTGGGCAGCCCCCCAACGCACACACAGACACAGGGTATGTCTACACTACCCCGCTAGTTCGAACTAGCGGGGTAATGTATGCATACCGCACTTGCTAATGAAGCCCGGGATTTGAATTTCCCGGGCTTCATTAGCATAAGCGGGGAGCCGCCATTTTTAAATCCCCGCTGCTTCGAACCCCGTGTAGCGCAGCTACACGGGGCTCGAACTAGGTAGTTCGGACTAGGGTCCTATTCCGAACTACCGGTACTCCTCGTGAAACGAGGTGTACCGGTAGTTCGGAATAGGCACCCTAGTCCGAACTACCTAGTTCGAGCCCCGTGTAGCCGCGCTACACGGGGTTCGAAGCAGCGGGGATTTAAAAATGGCGGCTCCCCGCTTATGCTAATGAAGCCCGGGAAATTCAAATCCCGGGCTTCATTAGCAAGTGCGGTATGCATACATTACCCCGCTAGTTCGAACTAGCGGGGTAGTGTAGACATACCCACAGACACAGACACAGACACAGACACGGACCCAACCCGCCTGCCTCTACTTCCTGGCCAAGGTCCCTTCAAGTCTCAGGAATTTCCACATTGCTCCTTCGAGAGAGGGATGCAAATGCCCACAAACAGAATTGCAAGTGACCTGGTGCCCAGGTCTGGGAGGGGCTCTGCAGCGGCGCCCGGAGGTCCTGCACAACTGCATCCGGCCAGACCTGGCCGACCCCGGGGGGTGAAGCGGCTTTGCAGCAGCCCGCTCTCGATTCCTGCAGCGAGCCCTGCGAGGGGGGACGGCCCGCCCCTCCCCAAACCCTCCGGCTCCTCATCCCTGGGCCCCCGGCCGGCTGCAGGATCTGCCTTCCAACGCACCTAGGCCATCTGCACACGCGCGTGCTCCACAGGGACGTTCCCTCCCCCTCGTGTCCCGCCCCGACACCAGGTGGCTTCAGACCTATGGGGGGGCCCCGGGGGGCCAGCGTGTATTGCCCCCTATCGGGGACAGCAGTTGGTGGCTCCTCCACGGAGCCGGGAGCACGGGCGTGTACCGGGCGCGCTTCCCCCCATCCCGGACACCTGCCCCTTCTGCGGCGGGAGGAAAACCTGGCGCACGCGTGTCTGGAATGCGCCAGGCGGCAGCCCCTGTTCTGGCTCCTCCAGAGCCTCTTCCTGAGGTCCTGGCTGCACTTCCCCCCTCCCCTTTCTATAGACGCACCCCCCATCCCTGCCCCACGGCCGCGGCACCTCGGCAGCCTCCTCCTTAAAACGACGGGGACTTTTCAGTTTAGAAAAGAGGAGACTGAGGGGGGATATGATAGAGGTCTAGAAAATCATGAGTGGTGTGGAGAGGGCTGATAAAGAAAAGTTATTTATTAGTTCCCATAATAGAAGAACTAGAGGACACCAAATGAAATTAATGGGTAGCAGGTTTAAAACTAATAAAAGAAAGTTCTTCACACAGCGTGTGGTCAACCTGTGGAACTCCTTGCCAGAGGAGGCGGTGAAGGCTAGGACTATAACAGAGTTTAAAGAGAAGCTGGATAAATTCATGGAGGTTAGGTCCATAAAAGGCTATTAGCCAGGGGATAAAATGGTGTCCTTGGCCTCTGTTTGTCAGAGGCTGGAGAGGGATGGCAGGAGACAAATCGCTTGATCATTGTCTTCGGTCCACCCCCTCTGGGGCACCTGGTGCTGGCCACTGTCGGTAGACAGGATACTGGGCTAGATGGACCTTTGGTCTGACCCACTATGGCCGTTCTTATGTTCTTATGCCTCCCCTCCCCTCCGTGCCCCGGCCTCCTCCCCCCGTCTCTCAGCGCCCGCCCAGTGCCCGAGGCTCCCCGCCTGGAACTGAGCACAGGGCTGCAGCACCACAGCCTCGGGCCAGGCAGCTCTGTGGCAAGAGAGGAGCTGAGACCAGGCCTCTGGGAGCCCTTTGGGCGGGGAGGCTCGCACGGGGTCCGCGGGGAGCATCACCGAGGCCTGGGCACCCCTTCCGGCCGCTGCCCACGCCCACGCCCACGCCCTCGCCCACACCCACGCCCACGCCCTCGCCCACACCCACGCCCACGCCGGGCCTCCCTGTGCTCCGGATGCTCCTGGCCTATCTCAGCTCGCGCCCTCCGGCCTGCCAGGGACGGGGCGGGGTGGGGGCAGGGGTGGGGGCGGGGGCCGTACCTGGAAGCTTTTCGTGTTCAGGTTCCTCTGGCTTTCGGCAGCCACCCTCAGCCGGGCGTCCAGCCCCCTGAGCAGGGACTCGGTGTTGCGCACGTACTGCAGGTCCCGGTAGGTCCGCAGGTCCAGCACCTCCATGGACTGGGACAGGTTCTGCACCTGCAGGGGCGAGGGGGGGGTGAGAGCTCGGCCCCCTGCCCCCGGGGAGGCAGTGCCAGGAAGGCGAGGGCTGCGCCCCTCTGGGGCACACGGCACCGGGACCCCCGCCAGGCGTTTCGCCCGACCTGCAGGCAGCCGGCGCTCGAGTTCTGCCGCAGGCCACTGACAGACAGCATCAGCGCCCATAGCCCGGCCCCACAGCATCAGCCCCCCCCCCCAGCCCCCCAGCACAGCATCAGCGCCTATGGCCCATAGCCTGGCCCAGCCCCACAGCATCAGCACCTACAGCCCCCCCAGCATCAGCCCCCCCCATCCACAGCCCGGCCCCGCCCAGCCCCCCAGCACAGCATCAGCGCCTATGGCCCATAGCCCGGCCCAGCCCCACAGCATCAGCACCTACAGCCCCCCCAGCATCAGCGCCCCCCATCCACAGCCCGGCCCAGCCCCCCAGCACAGCATCAGCGCCTACGGCCCATAGCCTGGCCCAGCCCCCCAGCATCAGCCCCCCCCCCATCCACAGCCCGGCCCAGCCCCCCAGCACAGCATCAGCGCCTACGGCCCATAGCCTGGCCCAGCCCCCCAGCATCAGCCCCCCCCCCCCCCCCCATCCACAGCCCGGCCCAGCCCCCCAGCACAGCATCAGCGCCTACGGCCCATAGCCTGGCCCGCCCCCCCCCCGGCCCGCTGGACATTCTGGGGCTCGGGGGCAAGTTGCTCGCCTTGGGCAGGGGCTGGTTGGCTCAGGGTCAGGCCGTGCCCAGCACGACAGACTGGCACCACCAGCTGCCACTGCCGCAGCAATCACCAGGGGAACCAACCGGCCCCCCAGCCCCTGGCCCCTCAACCCCATCTCGCTGCCAGATGGACTCACACCCCAACCCTGCACACATGTCCCCTCCCCGCCAGCCCCCACCCTGCTGGCGCCAGCGTGGCCATAAATCCAGGGGCCTGCCCTGCCCCGAGCCGTCACCGATCCGCAGGGCTCGACAAGCAATACAGTCCGGTCGCCCGTGGCGAGTCGATTGTAACCCGAAGAGCCGGGTTCGGGCGCCGGACAGCGCGGCTGGCGAGCGGGTTCGGCGAGCCCTGCCGATCCGGTCTCTGTGACGTAGTTGGGTACCTTGCTGGTTGCTATGCTGGGCAGTGGGCTGTGAGTGACCTCCACTGGCTGCAGCAGGGCCCAGCAGGGCAGGGGATGAGTCATTGTGCAAGGGGGCTAAGAACCTGTCCGACCAGTGATCTCCCAGGGAGCGGAACAATGGGAAGAAGGGGAGTGGAGCCCTGGCTGGGGGCAGGGCTGGAAGTGAGGGAGTTTGGTTTCTGGCTGGTTTCATGGAGGAAGCAGCCTAGGCAACGGGCTGGGATTTAGGGGCCCAGGCTCCCCCATCTCCAGGGGGGCTGAGGCATCCTAGGCCTGCCCTGGAACCAGATGACATCTGTGCTGTACCCTGGAGAAGCAATAAACTCCCTCCATTCTACTGGCTGGGGGAGTCTGTCCGTGCCATTACGGGGGTGCAGGAGACGGGAAAACCCCAACGCGCCGTCACACCGGGATTAACTGCATTCAAATGAACGGGGGATTTGCTGCTCAGCCTGCGACCTCATTTGCATGTCATTAGCGGCGGGAAGGGAACTCCTGCCTGGCTCCCCCTCCCCCGCTGGGGCTGCCAGTTCCAAGAGGTGCCCAGGCTGGAGAGAACCCGCTGCCCACCAGGCGCTGGGGAGGTGGGTGCTAAGGACACCCAGCGATGGGACATGTGCCTGGCAGTGCCACGCCAGCCCAGCGCCCAGGGCAGGTGGCTGCAGCTGGCACCAGCTGCCGGAGAGAGCCAGCGGGCCCGGCTTACCTTTTCCACCAGCTGCCGGAGAGAGCCAGCGGGCCCGGCTTACCTTTTCCACCAGCTGCCGGACAGAGCCAGCGGGCCCGGCTTACCTTTTCCACCAGCTGCCGGAGAGAGCCAGCGGGCCCGGCTTACCTTTTCCACCAGCTGCCGGAGAGAGCCAGCGGGCCCGGCTTACCTTTTCCACCAGCTGCCGGAGAGAGCCAGCGGGCCCGGCTTACCTTTTCCACCAGCTGCCGGAGAGAGCCAGCGGGCCCGGCTTACCTTTTCCACCAGCTGCCGGAGAGAGCCAGCGGGCCCGGCTTACCTTTTCCATCAGCTGCCGGAGCTGGCGGCTGCGCAGGTCGCGGGAGCAGGAGCCCTGCACGGGGATGACGGCCGTGCAGAGGCATTTGCCGTCAGGGGCCTGGGCCGAGGTGTACACTTGCCAGCCGTCGTCGGGGCTTTGGAAGAGCGTCTGCAACAGAGAGGGAGGGAGGGAGGGAGGGAGGGAGGGAGGACTCGTCAGCCTGGGCCCTGCCGTGGAACCGGGCCCCGCAGGACGCTGGCTAACCGCAAGGGGCTACTGGCAAGGACCTGGGGGTGTTGCACTCAGGGTCTGTGCCACGGCCCCGTGGGTTACCCCACATTCGCCACCAAATGTGTTACCGGCCCCCGGGGGCTCTGCCGAGTGACCCCACCTGGCCGTGGGGAAGGGGCGTTACCCCAAGAGAAGCCGCAGACGCCTTGGGCAACCGGCTCCTGGCCCCTCGCCTGCTTCCCCAGCGCAGCGGGTTCCACCCAACACGGGCCAGGGGCAGCCCGGGCACCAGGCCAGAGTTGGGGCTCCGCTCCAGCAGCCCCCCGGGCAAGCCGGATTCTTCCCTGGCCCCTTTGCACCGGCGGGTTTTCCTGTGCCCTGCCCGCCCTTTCCGGGCGAGGGGCCAGGTGCAAATTCACCGATCGCGCCCAGCACCGGCACAGGCTGGCAAAGCGGCACCATCTGTCGTGATGGCACATTCCCCGCCTGGCAGACGCCCGTGCGACAGTTGTGGGCGTGGGGTGTCGGTGTAAATATTTATCCGTGCAAGTGCAGAGACCTCTAACGTGCGAACCCGCCCACGCTCCGTGCTGCAGGGCTGTGCGGGGGCGGGGGCAGGGCGAGCTGATTACCTACCAGGGTCACGCAGCGAGAGGGGCCCGAGCCAGGGAGAGCGCCAGGGCCCGGCCTTGCACGAGGGGCTTGGGGAGATGCAAAAGGTGCCTGAGTCCTGCCCCACCCCCTCCCTCCCGCCAGCCTGCAGGATGCCTGCAAAGCCGGGCCAGGGCCAGGGCCAGGGCCAGGGCCATGCATCCCGGAGCAGCAGCATCTACATGGAGAAAGCTCCTTAAACAGCAGGATTCCAATTACAGATCGGCCACCCCCGACTGCCGCTGCTCGCTGGCACCTGGGGCTCGTACTTGGCCCCGCCACTGGCAAACACCTGGCAGCTGCGCCTCCCGGCGGGCTGCAGCTCCCCCACACAACTCTCGCACGGCTCTACCGGCACCGGGGCAGGGAGCAGCTCCCCCACACGACTCTCGCACGGCTCTACCGGCACCGGGGCAGGGAGCAGCTCCCCCGCACGGCTCTCACACGGCTCTACCGGCACCGGGGCAGGGAGCAGCTCCCCCGCACGGCTCTCACACGGCTCTACCGGCACCGGGGCAGGGAGCGGCTCCCCCGCACGGCTCTCACACGGCTCTACCGGCACCGGGGCAGGGAGCAGCTCCCCCGCACGGCTCTCGCACGGCTCTACCGGCACCGGGGCAGGGAGCAGCTCCCCCGCACGGCTCTCACACGGCTCTACCGGCACCGGGGCAGGGAGCAGCTCCCCCGCACGGCTCTCGCACGGCTCTACCGGCACCGGGGCAGGGAGCGGCTCCCCCACACGACTCTTGCACGGCTCCCCCGGCCCCGGGGCAGGGAGTGGCTCCCCCACACGGCTCTCGCACGGCTCCCCCGGCACTGGGGCAGGGAGCGGCTCCCCCACACGACTCTTGCACAGCTCCCCCGGCACTGGGGCAGGGAGCGGCTCCCCCGGCACTGGGGCAGGGAGCGGCTCCCCCGCACGGCTCTCGCACGGCTCCCCCGGCACTGGGGCAGGGAGCGGCTCCCCCACACGACTCTTGCACGGCTCCCCCGGCACTGGGGCAGGGAGCGGCTCCCCCGGCACTGGGGCAGGGAGCGGCTCCCCCGCACGGCTCTTGCACGGCTCCCCCGGCACCAGGGCAGGGAGCGGCTCCCCCATATGGCTCCAGCGGCATCTGGGCAGAGAACAGCTCCCCCGGCTGAATACGAGCCATGGATCTGCCTGCACCCTGACGGCTCTGCTGCCCAAAGCCCCTGGAGCTGAACGAAGCCTTTCCCTGTGCCCAGAGCCCTGCCAACCCACAGCCAGGAAAAGCGTCGTGGCCCACGGAACCTGGCCTGTTGTGGGCTCTTAGGCTGGTCTGCACTACCCGGGGTTTCTCAGGCTCGAGGACCCGACCCCAAAGGGGGCTCCCAAGGCTGGACTGGGGGCTGCAATATTGCCACCCTCACTTCTGTGCTGCTGCCTGCGGAGCTGGGCGGCTGCTGCCTGCGAGCCCAGCTCTGAAGGCAGCACCCACCAGCAGCAGCGCAGAAGCCAGGATGGCCAAGCCGTGCCAGGCTGTCCCTACTTCTGTGCTGCCACGGACGGCAGCTCTGGCTCCAGAGGGGGGTCCTGGACGGCAGCCGCCGCTCCCCAGCTGCCCGGCTCCGCAGGCAGCGCCTGCCACTAGCTGCAGCACAAAAATAAGGAAAGCGGCGGCCACAACCCCCCCCCCCAATAACCACACAATGCTCCCCAATAATCACACAACATCCCCCAATAACCACACCCCCAATATCCATATAACCCCCCACAATAACCACACAATGCTCCCCAATAATCACACAACCTCCCCCAATAACCACACCCCCAATATCCATTTAACCCCCCCAATAACCACACAATGCTCCCCAATAATCACACAACCTCCCCCAATAACCACACCCCCAATATCCATATAACCCCCCCAATAACCACACAATGCTCCCCAATAATCACACAACATCCCCCAATAACCACACCCCCAATATCCATATAACCCCCCACAATAACCACACAATGCTCCCCAATAATCACACAACCTCCCCCAATAACCACACCCCCAATATCCATTTAACCCCCCCAATAACCACACAATGCTCCCCAATAATCACACAACCTCCCCCAATAACCACACCCCCAATATCCATATAACCCCCCCAATAACCACACAATGCTCCCCAATAATCACACAACATCCCCCAATAACCACACCCCCAATATCCATTTAACCCCCCCAATAACCACACAATGCTCCCCAATAATCACACAACATCCCCCAATAACCACACCCCCAATATCCATATAACCCCCCACAATAACCACACATCGTGCCCCCAATAACCACACCCCCCATATCCATATAACCCCCCACAATAACCACACAACGTGCCCCCAATAACCACACCCCCAATATCCATAACCCCCCACAATAATCACACAATGCTCCCCAATAATCACACAACATCCCCCAATAACCACACCCCCAATATCCATATAACCCCCCCAATAGCCAAACAACCCCCCCCCCCCACACACACACACCTCCTTTTTGGGTCAGGACCCCTGCAATTACAGCCCTTGAAACGTCACATCGGACAAACCGAAATCACGACATTTGTGATTGCTAAGCCCCTAGGACAGTGGAACTGACCCATGGACGTGGATTTGGTCGGGTCCCGCCACTGCTCTTCTGCCAGCTGGCTCAGGGCTGGCAGCCAAGAGCTGGCCAATATTCCAGGAAGAATCCTGGGGAAGTTATGGCCTGGAATTAAGAACGCAAGAGCGGCCAGACGGGGTCAGAGCAAAGGTCCATCTGGCCCAGCGGCCAGGCTGCCCACAGTGGCCAGTGCCCCAGAGGGAGGGAACAGAGCAGGGAATCCTCCCCTGTTGCCCATTCCCAGCTTCTGGCAATCAGAGGCTAGGGACACTATCCCTGCCCAGCCTGGTGTGACGGCGCGTTGGGGTCCCCCGTCTCCTGCACCCCGAAATGGCACAAACAGACTGCACCAGCCGGTGGAATAGAGGAAGTTTATTGCCTCTCCGGGATACAGCACAGCACAGATGTAATCTGGTCACAGGGCTGGGCTAGGATGCCTCAGGCCCCCTTGAGTTGGGGGGAGACTGGGCCCCTAAACTCCAGCTCCTCTCCCTAGGCTGTCTCCTCCATGCTCTCAGACAGCCACCAACCAACTAACCAACTTCCAGCCCTGCCCCCAGCCAGGGCAGCATCCACCTTCCTTTGTTCCTCTCCATGGGGGGTGTCTGGCCACTGGTTCAACCAGTTTGGCCTTACCTTGGCCTAGTGAGGTTTTCCCTGCTGGGTCTTGCTCCAGACAGCAGGGGTCACCACAGCCCAGCAAGTACCCCCACTACGTCACACCTGGCTAGTAGCCTTTGAGGGACCTTACTTCCAGGAATCTATCTCGCTCTTTTTGAACCCTGTAATAGTCCTGGCCCTCACAACATCCTCCGGCAAGGAGTTCCACAGGTTGACTGCGCTGTGTGACGGAATACTGCCTTTTCCTTGTATTAAACCTGCTCCCTATTAATTTCATTGGCTGACCCCTAGTGCTCATGTTATGAGAACGAGTAAATAACTTTTCCTTATTCACTTTCTCCACCCCAGCTATGAGTTTACAGACCTCTGTCATATCCCCCCTTAGTCGTCTCTTTTCTTAGCTGAAAAGTCCCGGTCTTTTAAATCTCTCTCCATATAGGACCCCTTACAGACCCCTCAGCATTTTGTTGCCCTTTTCTGAATTTTTTCCAGTGCCAAGAGATCTTTTTTGAGAGGAGGAGACCACATCTGTCTGCAGTATTCAAGCTGCGGGTGTGCCATGGACTTACACAGAGGCAGGAAGCTAGTCTCTGTCTTATTCTCTATCCCTTTCCCAATGATTCTAGCATTCAGGTTGCTTTATGCCTACTGCTGCACACGGAGTGGATGTTTTCAGAGAACTATCCCCAATGACTCTGAGGTCTCTTTCTTTAGTGATAACAGCTCATTTAGTCCTCATCAGTAGATATTTATAGTTGGGGGGATGTTTTCCATTGTGCAGTACTTTGCATTTATCAGCATTGAATTTCATCTGCCATTTTGTTGCGAGATCCCTTTGTAGCTCTTCACAGTCTGCCTGGGATTTAACTTTTCAAGTAATTTTGTATCATCTGCAAATGTTGCCACCTCACTGTTTACTTCGTTCTCCAGATCTTTTATGAATGTGCTGAATAGGATGGGTCCCAGTATGGTCCTTTGGGGTCTCCACTAGTTACCTCTCTCGAGGCTGAAAACTGACCATTTATTCCTACCCTTTGTTTCCTGTCCTTTAAGCAGTTATCAGCCTCATTCCACGAGGAGTACCGGTACTTGGAATTAGGATCTCTAATTCGAACTCCCTACTCTGTGCCGCATGTAGCCGCGGGCACGGAGTTCGGACTAAGGGGGATTTAAAAATGGCGGCGCCTGGGAACATGCAAATGAAGCCCGGGATATTTAAATTCCAGGCTTCATTTGCAACTCTGGTTGCCCTAATTACCCTACCTAGCTGGAACTAATGAGCTAGTGTAGATATACCCGAGCAGATTAGTAAGGCCTGATTTCCCTTTACAGAACCCATGTCGACTTTTCCCCAACAAATTACGTTCATCTCTGTCTGACAATTCTGTTCTTGACAGTCGTTTTAACCAGACTGCTCAATGCTGAAGTTGGTCTTTGTGACGGATCAGGTGGGGTCTGGGCACAGCCGAGGGCGTCCGCTCAGGGCGAATTACTCACACTCGGGGCTCCGTACAGCCCCAGACTGGAGACCTTCCCAAACAGGCCACACACCAGTCCCACCGAGCGCTCCAGCTGCCTGCCTGGCCAGCCAGAAGCCTCATGAACAAACCCCTCTGACACCTCAGCTCTCCCTGTGCCCCAATCAGCCCTGGCCTAACACACAGGTGAGGGGCTATAGAACCCGACCTCACCTTCCCAGAACGGGTTCTCTGGTCCCAAGAAACCAGCCACAGGTCCCAGTCAATTTACACTCTGGACCTTACCCACAAACCACGCTGAGCCAATCCGTTACAACCTAACATCTAAAGGTTTATTATTAAAAGAAAGAAAAGCCTGAGAGTGAGCTTGTTAAAGGCTCATACATGACACGCATCGAATCACCAAGTCTCAATACAGGCTCTAGCAGAGATGTTATAGCTGCTGGCTTAAAAGTCTCTGGTTACATCCTATGTCAGGATGGGTCCAGGGTTCTTTCTGGCTCGTGGTTCCCTGCAAGGCTGCCTCTGGGATCAAGAGCTGAGCAGAAGACAAGATGGAGGGTGCCACATGGCCCTTATATCCCTCCTGGTCACACGGCCCATTGACCTCTCCTTGTGTCCCAAGTCAGTCCCTTCCTGAGGTGCGTTTTGGCACCTGGAGATCCATTGTCCCCTTGCTAACTAGCATAGCCACCAGCTGAGCTTTCCTTGCCTATTGCTCGGCCACAGACAGAGAATTTTCCAGCCTCCACAGAGTCCATGTTTCTAACTCCACACACAGACATTATACAAGTACACAAATAGCACACCCAGAATCAGGAGAACAGCAGCTTTCATGGGACCCCTCACATGGCCCCTTTGTACAGACTTTTGGGGCAAACACCCCCAGGGGTGCAGCAGTGACCTGGCTGCTCCCTTAACATCCAGTAACGTGACAGTCGGAGTGGCCTGTAATGGCCAGGGTCACCTCTAGAGCCCTTTTGAAAGACTGGCATCACATTAGCTACCTGCCAGGCCTTTGATACGAAGCTGGTTGAAAGGCAGGTTACAAGCCATTAGGAGCTCTGCAATTCCCCATTTGAGTTCTTCCAGGACTTTGGGTGATGCCGTCTGGCCCTGGTGACTTGCTACCGTAAGTATCAGTTTGTGCCAAAACCTCCTCCAATGACGCCTCAATCGGGACAAGTCCTCAGATTTGTCACCTAAAAAATGGGCTTCGCTCTGACCTGCTGCTCCAGGCACATGCTGACCTCTGACCCCAGCTGGGGGGGGGCTTCCACCGAGTGCAGGTTACCCCACTGAACTTCATGCCCTTTCCTTGCCGGCAGCAGAGCCCAGACTGCGCTGAGCCCCTCGGCTGAACCTCTGCTCCCCGCATCTCTAGGCTCCTCCTCCTTGTTCTGGGCTCCCGGCCACCCTGGGACATTTCCTCAGCTGTCAGCAGCCCACGGCTACTCCCCGTGGCCGCTTGTGGGCAGAGATGTGAGAGCCCCTTCCTCCCCGCCTGCCTGATTTGGTCAGCCACAAGCCGCCTCTCTGCACTGAGCCACGGAACAATTCCTGGGTAATTCAAATCACCAGCTGCTGCTGCACGGGGCCAGGCAGCGAGAACTGCCCCGTTCCCTGCACCGCGCTGGGCGCTGCTTGCCCTGCACACGGCAGCGTTACCCACGTTCATCAGAGCGGCAAGACGGGGCCAGACCAACGGCCCATCCAGCCCAGCGTCCTGGCTGCCACAGGGAATCCTCAGCTGATCCCTTCCTCCCCTGTCACCCACCTGCAGAGAGAAAGAGGCCAGGGACACCGTTCCTACCCATCCTGGCCAGTAGCCACTGATGGGCCTAACCTCCATGAATCTAGCTAGCTCTTTTCTGAACCCTGGTAAAGTCCTGGCCTTTCCCACATCCTCTGGCGAGGAGTTCCACAGGTTTTGCACTGAGAGAAGAAAAACTTCCTTTGGTTTGTTTTCAACCTGCTGCCTGTTCATTTCATTTGGTGACCCCATTTCATTTAGTTCTTATATTGTGGGAATAAGTAAAGAACTTTTCCTTAGTCACTTTTTCCATACCAGTCATGATTGCATAGACCTCTCTCATATCCCCCTTTGTCTCCTTTCTAAGCTGAAAAGCCCAAGTCTTCTTAATCTCTCTCCACATGGCGCCCACTCCTACCCCCGCATCAGGTCTCTTGCCCTTTTCTGAAACTTTTCCAACGCCAAGATCTTTTCTGAGATGAGGCGACCACGTCTGGACGCAGGATTCGCGCCGTGGGCGTCCCATGGGTTTATACAGAGGCGGTAAGATATTCTCTGTCTTATTCCAGCCCTTCCCTAAGGACTCCTAGCATTGTTGGCTCGTCTGACGGCCGCTGCCCACGGACTGGACGTTTTCAGAGAACTATCCACAATGGCTCCAAGATCTCGCTCTTTCCAAATTGGTCCCCATCCTATTTCACGTGGGAAGGAACTGGCCGGGCGCGGCGCAGGCTCTCCAAGCGCCAGCCCCGGGGATAGAAATCAGCAGGCAAGGAGGGGAGGGGAACCCTCTTGGAACAGCCAGAGAATTCCCACCGCCATGCCCTGCGCAGGGGCTAGCTCAGCCCTGCCTCCGCCGCCGGACCTGGCTGGAAATCAGCCCCTCACCCCCGCCAAGCAATGCTGGGACGAGCACCAATGGGATTCGACCCTGGGCTGAGCCAGCGCCACGCAATCAGCTCTCCTGCCCTCTGCTGCAGCACGGCCGGGCGGCGCATGGGCCAGGCGCTGGGCTGGGGTGCAGGAGACCCGGGTCCCCTCTGCACTGTGAACCTCAGGGCCAGGGCCATCGCTCCCCCGGCCGCACAGCGCCCAGCCTGATGGGGCCCCAGTCTCGGCCGCAGCCCAGGGTTCGAGGTGCCCTCACCAGCTAGCGATGGGCACGGCGCGAGCGGGGCTTTGACGGCAGCCCTGTCTGCCCCACCCCCGGCCGGGCGCGGCAGCAGGAACAAGCCAAGGGGTTTGCTTGTTCTCTGCGCCTGGACCGCCAGGGCTGGGCCCGGCCCCAGAATACGGGAGAGAGATTCCAACCCAGGGGAGCCGTTCTGTTTCCCACCCACCCGGCCCGTCTCTCGCCCGGGCGCCTCCCGGCTGGCTCCTGATGGCTCTGCAGTGTCACGTTGGATTGTGAGGGGAGCAGCCGGGTCACTGCTGCACCCATGGGGGGTGTTCGCCCCAAAAGTGGTACAAAGGGGCCATGGGAGGGGTCAAACAAAAGCTACTTTCTTCTGATTCTGTATCCGCTCTTCATAGATCTGTGTAATGTCTGTGTGTGTGGTTAGGGATCTGTATGGAGACTGGAAGTCTCTCTAAATGTGCTCGAGAATTGGGCAGAGCCTGGCCTATGGACATGCTAATCAGCGAGGCCCTGTGGGACAATGGCTCTCAATGGGCCAAGGACACACCTAAAGAACGAGGGCTGACACCTGAGGGCTGCCAGCAGGGAACACAGGGATAGGCCGCTGGCCAGGTGACCTGCTGCAGCCAAGAAGAGACCAGGAAGGAGGGATAAAGAGGCCACGTGGTCGACTCCACCTTGGTACTCAGCTCAGCACTTCATCCCAGAGGCAGCAGTGCAGGGATCGAAGAGCCGGAAAGAACTGTGGACCCATCCTGACCTAGGTTGTGCAACAAGGACTTTTAAACCAGCAGCTGTAACATCTCTGCTAGAGCCTGCATCGAGGACTGGGAGATTCGGTGCATGTAATGTAGGATCCTTTAACAACCTCACTCTCATGCTTTGCTTTATTGTGATAATAAACCTTTACATGGTAGATGCTAAAGGATTGGCTCAGCGTGATTTGTGGGTAGGGTCCAGGGATCTGTGGCTGGTTTCTTTGAACCGGACAGAACTTGTTCGGGGTAGGTGAGATTGGGTTCTAAGACCGCTCACCTGCGTATGAGGCCCGGGGCCATCTGGGGCACAGATATTGCTGGAGTATCAGAGGGGTTTTGCTCGGGAGGCTTCAGGCAGGCAGCTGAAGCGCTCTGTGGGACTGGTTTGTGGCCTGTTTGGGAAGGTCACCAGTCTGGGGGCTGTAAGGAGCCCCGAATTTGAGCAATTCAACCTGAGCGGATGCCCTCAGCTGTGCCCAGAACAGGCCCGGTCCGTCACACGGAGTCAGGCACCGTATTGGGCAGTTCTGCTGGGCTGGGCATTGGCTCCCTTCACCCAGAGCAGGGGCAGCTGTGGGACCAGGGCCCACCCCGCACAGACACCGACCCCCCGTGGACGTGCCCACTTCAGTTCCAAGCAGGCCTCTTGGCCAGGGCCCGGCCAGCACCCACACTGCTGGGCCAACGCCATGGCTGGCAACGGAAGAGCCGTTCCGGGACACCGGCTGAGGGCTTGGGGGGCTCTACCCCCGAAGTCAGACCCGAGGGCTAGGCACAGAGCGCTTCACTGCAGCCCAGCCAGCAGGCAGGGCAAGGAGGGTCATTACGGTCCATCGAGGTGCACAAGATGGCCCCCGGCACAGCCAGGCACTGCCGCCCACAGGCAGGAAGAAAGGGTGGGAAAGCAGAGGGCGAATGAGCCGTGTCCCCCAGGGGTGTGACCTGCCACGGCCCCACTCCCCCCACCCACCCGCCAGCGAGGGGGCAGCCCTCGCAGCGGACACAGCAGCTCAAGGCAGACGCCAGAGCTCCAAGGGGCTCTCTCAACCCCAGGGCAGCTGGAGTCGCCCTGAGAGGGGCAGGCTGATGCGCACGGCAGAGCACGCGCACAAAAGGGTGGGGTGCAGAGCAGCGCAACCCACCAGGGAGCCGTGGGGAGGTCTCTGGAAGCACCTGCCCCGCGTGCAGCGGCACGCCAACGAGCTGAGAGAATACTGGGACGCGTTAGCTAAGGGGCCAGACGAGCCTACAGCCGCCCCGAAATCCACGGGCAGCCACAGACTGAACCCTGCTTGGCCCATCCCCCAACGCAGCGACCGGGAGAGGAAAAGGCTCCGGAACGGGGGCAGAAACGACGAGGGGCGGGAACGGGTCCTGCAGGTGGAGCGACCGGGACAGTTCAGCTGCCCACGGGGGGCCAGGCCAGAGTGGGAACCTTGGGTCAGGAGGCGCCAGTTACCCCTTCTCAACGCGGGGACTAGGAGTCGCTCCAGGAAACACAAAGGCAGCAGAAAAGTATCCCCTCACCGGCAGCCTGTGGAACTCCCGGCCACTGGACGGCGCGAGGCCAAAACTCCCCCAGGGCTCAGGACAGAGCCAGGTCAGCGCGTGGAGAACAGGCCCCTCCATGGGGCCAAGGGGGTGGGGACCCAGCCCCACGTTCTGCGCGTCCCTCGCCTCTGCCAGAAGCTGGGAAAGGCGACTCAGGGTTTGCCTCCCTCCATGTGCCTGGCCCGGCCACTGTGGGCAGCCAGGACACAGGGCGAGATGGGCCTTGGGTTTGGCCCTCTGTGGGGAAGGGCGGAGTTTGGGGGGCTCAGAGGGGGGTTGCACACAGGGGGGTCGGTGCCCAGCAGTTACTGGTTCAATGTGACAAGGGGGGGGTTGTGGTTTCAGGGAACAGCCCAGAGTTGGAGCCGGGGTGTCTGGGCCCTGGTGCTCCCCCCCCCCCCCCGCTCAGAGGACACGGCCGGTTCTGGCCAGACACAGACAAGGGGCTGCAGGGGGGACCCCGGCAACCGGCCCAGCTGACCCCAGCGAGGGGGGAACATTGGACGGGGAGGGGGCGAGAGGAGGGGCCGGGCAACCCTCTTACCTGGGGAGAAGACACTGGGGGGGAGGGGCTGTTGGGGGGGTGTTGGAGGCTCTGCCGGGAGACGGGGGCTGTTTTGGGGGGCAGGGCAGGCAGGACTCAGCTGGCTGCGGGGGGGCTGACGTGGGGCTGGGGGGGAGGCCCTGAGAGGCGCCGTCCCGGAGGCGGAGGGGGGCCCCCTGAGAGAGGGTCACTGCACTGGAGCGGACTCCCCGGGAAGGGGCTGTCTCACTGGGGGGGAGGGGCCCAGGAGCCGAGGGGCCACGTGTGGGCACCACCTGTGAGCCGTGACACCCTCCTCGTGTTCTTAGGTGGAGCCCAGATGTATCCCCCCCACGTAGCCCACTAGGCCCCACTCCCCTCCCAGAGCCCAGGCAGAGCCCGACCGGGTCTCCCCTCCTATGCAGAGCGAGTGGCAAAGAAAAGCCCCGGAAAACGTTAAAGCTAACGATGTCCTTAAGCGACTTGCCACGGCGCCTCGCAGGCCAGCGGAGCCGAGGGGCTCATCTTCCCTTCGTTTCCTTTCTGCATAGCAGAAATAGACACAGGGCCCGGCCGGCTACCAAGGCTAATCATCGACCAAAGCGCTAGAGCTCTGGCGCCTGCGTAGCCCCTGGAATCTCCTCCCAAATCGGGCGCCCGACCGCGACACGGAGCTGGACAGGACCGGCCCCGAGACAAGCGGCTGCAAACCAAACCGGCCCGGCTGCGTTACTCCTCCTTCCCGCCCTTGCAGGGATAACGCCCCCGGTCGCTCGCGGCCTCGTCCCTGCGCTGTCTCGCCGGGCGCCGGCGCATCGCTGGGCGACGGCGCGTTTCCGGCCCCACGACGTTCACCTGCTCCCGTGACAGGTGGGTTAATCTGACCTGCGACCATCAGACGCACTTGTCAGGAAAGCCAGCGGCGTGCTGCCTGTCCGGTCCTCGCACTGACACGCGCCGCCGGGCCCCCGAGGGACGCGCCGCCGCCGGGCCCCCGAGAGACGCGCCGCCGCCGGGCCCCCGAGAGACGCGCCGCCGCCGGGCCCCCGAGAGACGCGCCGCCGCCGGGCCCCCGAGGGACGCGCCGCCGCCGGGCCCCCGAGGGACGTGCCGCAACCTCTCTGATGGACGCGCCGCCGGGCCCCCGAGGGACGCGCCGCCGGGCCCCCGAGGGACGTGCCGCCACCTCTCTGATGGACGCGCCACCGGGCCCCCGAGGGACGTGCCGCCGCCTCTCTGAGGGACGCGCCGCAAGGCCCCCGAGGGACGTGACGCCGCCTCTCTGAGGGACGCGCCGCAAGGCCCCCGAGGGACGTGCCGCCGCCTCTCTGAGGGACGCGCCGCAAGGCCCCCGAGGGACGTGCCGCCGCCTCTCTGAGGGACGCGCCGCCGGGCCCCCGAGGGACGCGCCGCCGCCTCTCTGAGGGACGCGCCGCCGGGCCCCCGAGGGACGCGCCGCCGCCTCTCTGAAGGACGCGCCGCCGGGCCCCCGAGGGACGCGCCGCCGGGCCCCCGAGGGACGCGCCGCCGCCTCTCTGAGGGACGCGCCGCCGGGCCCCCGAGGGACGCGCCGCCGCCTCTCTGAGGGACGCGCCGCCGGGCCCCCGAGGGACGCGCCGCCGCCTCTCTGAGGGACGCGCCGCCGGGCCCCCGAGGGACGCGCCGCCGCCTCTCTGAGGGACGCGCCGCCGGGCCCCCGAGGGACGCGCCGCCGCCTCTCTGAGGGACGCGCCGCCGGGCCCCCGAGGGACGCGCCGCCGCCGGGCCCCCGAGGGACGCGCCGCCGCCGGGCCCCCGAGGGACGCGCCGCCGGGCCCCCGAGGGACGCGCCGCCGCCTCTCTGACAGACGCGCCGCCGGGCCCCTGAGGGCCGTGCCGCCACCTCTCTGAGGGACGCGCCGCCGGGCCCCCGAGGGACGTGCCGCCACCTCTCTGAGGGACGCGCCACCGGGCCCCCGAGGGACGTGCCGCCACCTCTCTGATGGACGCGCCACAGCCGGGCCCTCGAGGGACGCGCCGCCACCTCTCTGAGGGACGCGCCGCCACCTCTCTGAGGGACGCGCCGCCGGGCCCCCGAGGGACGTGCTGCCACCTCTCTGATGGACGCGCCGCCGGGCCCCCGAGGGACGTGCCGCCACCTCTCTGACAGACGCGCCGCCGGGCCCCCGAGGGACGTGCCGCCACCTCTCTGACGGACGCGCCGCCAGGCCCCCGAGGGACGTGCCGCCACCTCTCTGAGGGACGCGCCGCCGGGCCCCCGAGGGACGTGCCGCCACCTCTCTGAGGGACGCGCCGCCCGGCCCCCGAGGGACGTGCCGCCACCTCTCTGACGGACGCGCTGCCGGGCCCCCGAGGGACGCGCCGCCACCTCTCTGAGGGACGCGCCGCCGGGCCCCCGAGGGACGCGCCGCCACCTCTCTGACAGACGCGCCGCCGGGCCCCCGAGGGACGCGCCGCCACCTCTCTGAGGGACGCGCCGCCGGGCCCCCGAGGGACGTGCCGCCACCTCTCTGACAGACGCGCCGCCGGGCCCCCGAGGGACGCGCCGCCACCTCTCTGACAGACGCGCCGCCGGGCCCCCGAGGGACGTGCCGCCACCTCTCTGACAGACGCGCCGCCGGGCCCCCGAGGGACGTGCCGCCACCTCTCTGAGGGACGCGCCGCCGGGCCCCCGAGGGACGTGCCGCCACCTCTCTGAGGGACGCGCCGCCCGGCCCCCGAGGGACGTGCCGCCACCTCTCTGACGGACGCGCTGCCGGGCCCCCGAGGGACGTGCCGCCACCTCTCTGAGGGACGCGCCGCCGGGCCCCCGAGGGACGCGCCGCCACCTCTCTGACAGACGCGCCACCGGGCCTCGTGGGAGGCTGGAGCCCCGACGGCAAACAGGGGCCGTCGCCCTCACTCCCCGGTGCCGGGCGATGCTCACGGAGCGCGGCAGGTGGCCCCACTGCTCCTGAGCCCCGGGTGTGTGCTTTGCACCTGCCCTAGGGACGCTGGGGGGACCCGGCCTGGCCGATGCGGGTTACCCACCCAGCCAACCGGCCACCGAGGGCTGAGAGCAGAACCCAGCAGGCAGCACCGAGTCCAGGCCTCACCCTGCTCTAGCCACTAGATCCCACTGCCCTGGAGCTGGCCCTGCCCAGCCAGAGGGGCCACGGTGCCATCTCCATCACAGCCCTGGGCCAGGTCCCCGTGTGACCCTGGCTTAGTCCCAGAGGCCGGGCTGGAGTGGGACGTGGCGGGGGCTGAGCTCTCTTGTGGTCCCTGCATGCACCCGGGTGGCTTTGTTGTGCTGTGAGAGATTCTACTGCCCTGAGCTGTTCTGCAGTGGCGCCGTGTGCCTGCCTCAGTTTCCCCAGGCACTGCAGCGCTGTCTGCATGAGGAGGGGGAGGCCGGGCAGGACTCACTGGGGCAGGATGGTCAGTCGCTCACGTCCTGAGGGGCAGGTGACAGGAGATGCACCCTGGGCCTGGAAGCAGGACAAAGTAGGAGGAGGGGCTGCCGGGGGGCTGGGAGCAGCGGCCGTGTTAGTTTCTCAGCTGGCTGGGGGAGAAGGGAGCCTCGCTGCTTGGGGGGGGGCCCTCCCCAAGATGGAGCCTCGCTGCTTGGGGGGGCCCCTCCCCAAGATGGAGCCTCGCTGCTTGGGGGGGGCCCCTCCCCAAGATGGAGCCTCGCTGCTTGGGGGGCCCCTCCCCAAGATGGAGCCTCGCTGCTTGGGGGGGGCCCCTCCCCAAGATGGAGCCTCGCTGCTTGGGGGGCCCCTCCCCAAGATGGAGCCTCGCTGCTTGGGGGGCCCCTCCCCAAGATGGAGCCTCGCTGCTTGGGGGGGCCCCTCCCCAAGATGGAGCCTCGCTGCTTGGGGGGGCCCCTCCCCAAGATGGAGCCTCGCTGCTTGTGGGGGCCCCTCCCCAAGATGGAGCCTCGCTGCTTGGGGGGGGCCCCTCCCCAAGATGGAGCCTCGCTGCTTGGGGGGGCCCCTCCCCAAGATGGAGCCTCGCTGCTTGTGGGGGCCCCTCCCCAAGATGGAGCCTCGCTGCTTGGGGGGGGCCCCTCCCCAAGATGGAGCCTCGCTGCTTGTGGGGGGCCCCTCCCCAAGATGGAGCCTCGCTGCTTGGGGGGGGCCCCTCCCCAAGATGGAGCCTCGCTGCTTGGGGGGGGGCCCTCCCCAAGATGGAGCCTCGCTGCTTGGGGGGGGGCCCTCCCCAAGATGGAGCCTCGCTGCTTGGGGGGCCCCCCTCCCCAAGATGGAGCCTCGCTGCTTGGGGGGGACCCCTCCCCAAGATGGAGCCTCGCTGCTGGGGGGGCCCCCCTCCCCAAGATGGAACCTCGCTGCTGGGGGGGCCCCCCTCCCCAAGATGGAGCCTCACTGCTTGGGGGGCCCCCCTCCCCAAGATGGAGCCTCGCTGCTTGGGGGGGACCCCTCCCCAAGATGGAGCCTCGCTGCTGGGGGGGCCCCCCTCCCCAAGATGGAACCTCGCTGCTGGGGGGGCCCCCCTCCCCAAGATGGAGCCTCGCTGCTTGGGGGGCCCCCCTCCCCAAGATGGAGCCTCGCTGCTTGGGGGGCCCCCCTCCTCAAGATGGAGCCTCGCTGCTTGGGGGGCCCCCCTCCCCAAGATGGAGCCTCGCTGCTTGGGGGGCCCCCCTCCCCAAGATGGAGCCTCGCTGCTTGGGGGGGCCCCTCCCCAAGATGGAGCCTCGCTGCTTGGGGGGGCCCCTCCCCAAGATGGAGCCTCGCTGCTTGGGGGGGCCCCTCCCCAAGATGGATTGTCCTGGCGGCTCCTGGTTCCTGAGCTACACTGTGGCCCTGTCAACGAACAACCCTTCCGCTCTACCTGCCGCCGGAGAATCATGCCTGGCTGAGGTGGGGGTGCAGGCCCGGGGGGCTGGTGCTGAGGCCCTGGACACGGAGGGCTGGTGCTGAGCCCCTGGACATCCCCCCGTGTGCTCTGGGGGTGCTGCAAAGGGAGTGGGCAGCACGGACAGACTGAGCTCTGCAGCAGCAGGGCTCCACCTTCCCGGGACGCCAGCGGCTCTCCCCCGCTCACCCAGCGGCCGCGCGGCTCGGCTCCTTGCGGGACGGGTGGGCAAGGAGCTGCACACAGGCCCTGCCCCTCCCGGCTCCGAGCCGCTCCGGGGCGATTAACCCCCGCGGCACGGCCGGCCTGCAGAGCCGGGAACGGCAGGAGCAGCGACTGCTCCTCCGCACACGCAGGCAGCAGGCAGGGCCCCTGCTCGCCGACTCTCTGGAGCAGCAGCAGAGCACAAGGGGCCCCTGCCCGAGTCACGTCACCAGGGTGCGCTGGCAGCTTCCCTGCAAAAACGCCTCCCCCAGCACGGGAGAGAAAACCTCCTAGCCCCAGTTCCTGGAACCAGATTCCATCTGTGCTGGGCTGTATCCTGGAGAGGCAATAAACCCCCTCTGTGCTACCGGCTGGTGGAGCCTGTCCCTGCCACTATGGGGGTGCAGGAGACGTAGAAATCCCAACGCGCCGTCACACAGACGCAGGCCTGTGCTGCAGCACCCGTGATTCCCAGGGGAACCCCTCAAGGGGCAGCCTCCTTAGGTGTCACAGCTCCCTGGGTCCAGATCTTAGGCCCCTCCGCTTCCCAGGACCCCCTCCCACAGTCCGCAGGGGAACCCCCTCCTGGGGGGGACACACCCCCTTTTGAGGATCACACTCGGGTCAGATCGTAGACACCTCTGCTTCCTGGAACCGCTTCTCACTGCCTCCAGTGCACCTAGCTCTCGCAAACCCTCCTTGTTTCTACTGCACCTCAGCGAGTTACCGACGGATGCTCCATCCCACCGCTGCCACCACTGCCTTGGGCTCTGCACCCCCATCCGCAGCCAGACGTGACTCTCAGCTGGCCAGTAGAGCAGAAGGGTTATTTGTTGACACAGCGTAGCTCAAATTTCTTGTTACAGGAACCAGGAGCCGTCATTACAAGGGGGACGCCCCCTCCCCTCAGGCCAGCTAGGCTCCCTTCTCCCCCAGCCAGCACAAAAACTAACTCACACACCCCGCAAAGGGTCTCAGCCCCCCACGCAGCCCTGCCTCCCGCGCTGTCCTGCTTCCAGGCCCAGGGTGTTATTTGCTGCCACCCAGTCCTCAGGACGTGAGCGACTGACCACAGCGCTGCAGCGCCCGGGGAAACTGAGGCAGGCACACACACGGAGCCACTGCAGAACCACACAGGGCAGTAGAATCGCAACCAGCACAACAAAGCCACCAAGTGATACAAACCAGAGTGAACACAGCAATGAACCCGTCACACCTTGGTCTGCAGGCACCCGGAACCAGCAGCGGAGCCAGCTCCACCCCGCCCTGCCCCACACACAGAGCCTGATGTGAGGGGACTGCCGCCAAGTCCCTCTGGGCCGGGGAAAGCGGCCTCGGCAGCCGGGCAAGGCCTGAGCCCAGAGCCGGGCGCGTGGGAGGGAACATCCCCCTTGCACAGACGCCCCCGCCCACATGTGGGGCGTGTTCTCCTGGCCCCCAGCCAGGAACAGCGCCCCACGATCCCATGTCCCATTGAACCCCAGGGCGGGCAGAGCCCTCGGGAGCCACCGAGTCCACCCCCCGGCCCTGCTGCTCTCAAATCCCACATTAGAACTAACCCTGGAACTTTCCCTTGCAACGAACCCCGTTGCCAGCGGTGTCCACATATTTACCCTGGAGACACCCTCGCTGGACCTAACCGAGTCGGTTACACGATCAAGGGCTCGTGTTCCCGTATGGCCAGCAAGGTGATCGGTGCCATCGGGGGCCAGCAATGCCCCTCTGCCGTGTGTATTGGACAAGCCAGAGAGTGAATGCTCACAAATCAGACATCCCCACCCAGAAAAGCCTGTTAGCCTAAAACCTGACAATGTGCGTCGTCCTACAAAGAGACCTTAACGCCGGATTAGAGACGCTTCCGAACTCCTTTTTATGCTAAAATTCGACATGTTGCCAATGGGCCTTAACTGAGATGCTAATTCCCTTACCCGTTACAAAGAGCCTCCCCGCCCTTTGACATTTGTAGTAACTCCAGATAAGCCACTTCATTGACGCTTACAATAAGCAATTTCCTCCCCCTCCCGCCCCCACCTTCTATGCTCCGGATCGGATTCATGACTTCCTCCTTGTATCCCTCTGCTCGCAATGGCTGTGCCTGTTCCCTTCCAGAATCCGACCTGAGCAAGTGGGTCTGTCACCTAATAAACCGTCTTGTTAGTCTTTAAAGCGCGACACGACTTCTTTTTGTTTTACTCAAACCCTCCCTCACTCTTCTGGTCTGCAGACTGACCAAGCCCACGTCCCCCAGCCTCTCGCGTAGGTCGTGTGCTCCAGCCCCCTCAGCATTTTGGTCGCCCTCCGCTGGACCCCCCAATGCATCCACATCCTTTGGGTAGCGGGGGCCCAGAACTGGCCACAATACTCC
This sequence comes from Pelodiscus sinensis, assembly GCF_052426305.1. Taxonomy (NCBI): domain Eukaryota; kingdom Metazoa; phylum Chordata; order Testudines; family Trionychidae; genus Pelodiscus; species Pelodiscus sinensis. The sequence continues at coordinate 748,498 of NC_143082.1, forward strand.
AGATGTGGCCTCACCAAAGGCCCAGCACTCATCGGGCCAGGCCCCCAGGCCATAGAGAATGCCCAGGGCAGCTGGCAGCAGACGGGTCTCCTGCTGCCCAGCCCGGTGCCCTGCCCCCCTCCCCGCCTCATGGGAAACCGCTGCTCCACCCAGGCAGCCACGGGAACTCACTTCGTCAGCCTAGTTCGGGTGAGGGCACCATGTAAATACGTGGGGCCAGACCCCTCCCTCTGCTGCCCTTGCACTAGTGCAGAGGGTGCGTGTGCCTTGCACTAGTGCGAGAGGCAGCACAAGGCAGCTGAGAATCTGTCCGAGCTCAGGATGGTGCACTCTTGGGCACGGGGGTGAGACGGCCTGTTGCGGCCACTTCCACAGCATCACCTCGGCACGAGCCAGCTTTTCACGAGGGCTGCCCGCGGCACTGGGAGCGACGCTCACAAGCACCCGCCGGGAAGAGAGGGGCGGTTCCGCGTGGCACGCGCCAGCCCAGAGCCACAGGCGGACGTGACTGAGCACGTGGCGGCTGTGGGGGACGCAGGGCGGGTTTACGGGGGGGCAGCAGGCGCTTGGGCTCCTGGAGAGCCAGCTGGGCCCTGGGGATGCTGCAAAGGGAGGGCTGCAGGCCCACAGCTGAACAACGTCGCTGGCAACCTTCCGACCAGCGCGGGAGCCACCGTCAGAGTCCTGCACGGACCAGCGCCGCCAGCGGGACGGAAGGGACGGGGGGGGGACCCAGCGCCGCCAGCGGGACGGGAGGGACGGGGGGGGGACCCAGCGCCGCCAGCGGGACGGGAGGGACGGGGGGGGGACCCAGCGCCGCCAGCGGGACGGGAGGGACGGAGGGGGGACCCAGCGCCGCCAGCGGGACGGGAGGGACGGGGGGGGACCCAGCGCCGCCAGCGGGACGGGAGGGACGGGGGGGGACCCAGCGCCGCCAGCGGGACGGGAGGGACGGAGGGGGGACCCAGCGCCGCCAGCGGGACGGGAGGGACGGAGGGGGGACCCAGCGCCGCCAGCGGGACGGGAGGGACGGAGGGGGGGGACCCAGCGCCGCCAGCGGGACGGGAGGGATGGAGGGGGGACCCAGCGCCGCCAGCGGGACGGGAGGGACGGGGGGGGGACCCAGCGCCGCCAGCGGGACGGGAGGGACGGGGGGGGGGGACCCAGCGCCGCCAGCGGGACGGGAGGGACGGGGGGGGGGGACCCAGCGCCGCCAGCGGGACGGGAGGGACGGGGAGGGGACCCAGCGCCGCCAGCGGGACGGGAGGGACGGGGGGAGGGACCCAGCGCCGCCAGCGGGACGGGAGGGACGGGGGGAGGGACCCAGCGCCGCCAGCGGGACGGGAGGGACGGGGGGGGACCCAGCGCCGCCAGCGGGACGGGAGGGACGGGGAGGGGACCCAGCGCCGCCAGCGGGACGGGAGGGACGGGGGGGGACCCAGCGCCGCCAGCGGGACGGGAGGGACGGGGGGGGACCCAGCGCCGCCAGCGGGACGGGAGGGACGGGGGGGGGACCCAGCGCCGCCAGCGGGACGGGAGGGACGGGGGGGACCCAGCGCCGCCAGCGGGACGGGAGGGACGGGGGGGGACCCAGCGCCGCCAGCGGGACGGGAGGGACGGGGGGGGACCCAGCGCCGCCAGCGGGACGGGAGGGACGGGGGGGGGGACCCAGCGCCGCCAGCGGGACGGGAGGGACGGAGGGGGGACCCAGCGCCACCAACGGGACGGGAGGGACGGGGGGGGGGACCCAGCGCCGCCAGCGGGACGGGAGGGACGGGGGGGGGACCCAGCGCCTCCAGCGGGACGGGAGGGACGGGGGGGGGACCCAGCGCCGCCAGCGGGACGGGAGGGACGGGAGGGGGACCCAGCGCCGCCAGCGGGACGGGAGGGACGGGGGGGGGGGACCCAGCGCCGCCAGCGGGACGGGAGGGACGGGGGGGGGGACCCAGCGCCGCCAGCGGGACGGGAGGGACGGGGGGGGGACCCAGCGCAGCCAGCGGGACGGGAGGGACGGGGGGGGGACCCAGCGCCGCCAGCGGGACGGGAGGGACGGGGGGGGGAACCCAGCGCCGCCAGCGGGACGGGAGGGACGGGGGGGGGACCCAGCGCCGCCAGCGGGACGGGAGGGACGGGGGGGGGACCCAGCGCCGCCAGCGGGACGGGAGGGACAGGGGGGGACCCAGCACCGCCAGCGGGACGGGAGGGACGGGGGGGGACCCAGCGCCGCCAGCGGGACGGGAGGGATGGGGGGGGGGACCCAGCGCCGCCAGCGGGACGGGAGGGACGGGGGGGGACCCAGCGCCGCCAGCGGGACGGGAGGGACGGAGGGGGGACCCAGCGCCGCCAGCGGGACGGGAGGGACGGAGGGGGGACCCAGCGCCGCCAGCGGGACGGGAGGGACGGAGGGGGGACCCAGCGCCGCCAGCGGGACGGGAGGGACGGGGGGGGGGACCCAGCGCCGCCAGCGGGACGGGAGGGACGGGGGGGGGGGACCCAGCGCCTCCAGCGGGACGGGAGGGACGGGGGGGGACCCAGCGCCGCCAGCGGGACGGGAGGGACGGGGGGGGGGACCCAGCGCCGCCAGCGGGACGGGAGGGACGGGAGGGGGACCCAGCGCCGCCAGCGGGACGGGAGGGACGGGGGGGGGGGACCCAGCGCCGCCAGCGGGGGGGGGGGACCCAGCGCCGCCAGCGGGACGGGAGGGACGGGGGGGGGGACCCAGCGCCGCCAGCGGGACGGGAGGGACGGGGGGGGACCCAGCGCCGCCAGCGGGACGGGAGGGACGGGGGGGGACCCAGCGCCGCCAGCGGGACGGGAGGGACGGGGGGGGACCCAGCGCCGC